>NW_028270178.1:33374533-33532679 GCF_037043375.1 Chiloscyllium plagiosum
TGAGTTAGAAATTCATGTTACAACGGTCTAAGATTTTAGTGGTGCCACATTTGGAGTACTACGTGCAGTTCCAGCCATCACAATAAGGGAAGGCTGTGGCGGTTTCAGAGAGGCTTAATAAGTGGTTTCCCAGGATGTTGCTTGGAGTAGAGTATATTAGATATAAGGCAAGGTTAGACAAGCTTGGATTGTTTTCACGAGAGCGTTGGATGTTGAGGTGTGACCAGATAACAGCGTATAAAATTATGAGAGACACAGGTACGGTGAATAACCAAAGTCTTTGACCCATGTTGGAAATGTCAAACACTAGGGGCATATGTTTAAGTTGATGAAAAATATTTGGAGATGCTGCACGAGGCAAGTTTTTTTATGAAGAGGATGGTTAGTGACTGGAGCACGGTGCAAGAGGAGTTAGTCAAAACAGTTACATTCGCAAAGTGAAAGATCCATTTATGAACACTCATAAACAGCAAGTGAGTAGAGGGATACAGACTATGTTCAGACAGATGGGATTACAGTTGAATGGCATTGTGGTCCTCACAGACATGGTGGGATGGGATGAATGGCCTGTTCTTATGCTGCACTCTTTTATATTGTCAATGTGCAATTGTGTTGACTTGGCATGCAGGCTTGTCGGCCCATGTTTGGAAAATGGAATCAGAATGGAATTAGGTCATTGGAGAGGACATGGCCCTGTGATATTACTGTGGATTGTTGGTCTAGAGACCCAAGTAGGATTCTGAGGAACTTGGTTTAATTCAGGCCTTGGCAGATGGTGGAAATGTATTTTAATGAAACAAATATTGGGAATGGAGTGTCTAATGGTGACCACGAAACTTTTGGTGATTGTTGGGAAAGATGTCCATTTGGTTCACTGCTCTCCTTTAGGGAAATATAGAATCCATGTGAATCCAAACCCATGGCCATGTGGTTGATTACAATTGCCGTCTTGGAAATTAAGGGAAGCAATAAATGATGGTCCAGCCAGTGATGCCCACAACTTGTGATTGATTAAGAACAATAGTTAGAGATTTGTGTTTGATCGACAGTGGTTTGATCGGCCAAAAGGCATTTTTTTTTCTGAAGACCTCCATGACTCTGTAATTGATGCTGGGTCATTCGAAACTGTGTCGCTGTGCACGTCATCATCCTGAGGGCTACATCATGTGATGGTGACGGAGAAATGTCGACTTCAATCGTTGTAGAATGTTCCCTTTTCTGTTTTTGAGCTGAAAATATGAGATAGAGGCTGCAATCAATTTCGGAGACTTCCCAGGGTCAGCAGCACTCGGATGCTGCCACCCTTTGGTGGGACACAACCATCCCAGGAAGGATGACATTCCATCCTGGGCCATTACTTTTCCAAGCGATGACACTACCATTTTCTGACATCCCCTCTCTCCCTGTTAATAAGGCAAACCACCAACCCAAAAAAAGTGTGGTGGGTGGAATTTAACCCTGATAAATGTGGCTTCATGAACATTGAAATAAGTAACATGACTCGAGAGTACTCAATGAATGGTAGGAGACCAGGAATGTCAGTGGAACAGAGGGATTTTGGGGTGTTTGTCCACAGAACCTGAAGTTGCAACCATACACTATTAGATAGTTAAGAAGCCAAAGGCTGTGCTTGTCTTTATCAGTCGAGGCGTTGATTATGAGAGCAGGGAAGTTACGTTGGAGATTTACAGGACATTGGTTAGGTCACAACTGGAGAACTACGTGAAGTTCTGGTGACCACACTATAGATGGATGTGGCTATATTGATGTGGTGGAACCGATGTTGGACTGGGGAGGACAAAGTTAAAAATCACACAACGCCAATTACAGTCCAACAGGTTTCAGAGCGACACTCCTTCTTCAGGTGGTTGTGGAGTATGTACACTTATGGTCCGACACCACAAGCACCTGATGAAGGAGCAGCTCTCTGAAAGCAAGTGCTTCCAAATAAACCTGTTGGACGATAACCCGGGGTTGTGAGATTTTAAACTGTGACTGCATTGGAGGAAATGCAGAGATCATTCGCCAAGATGTAGCTTGGATGGGAGCAATTCAGTGATGAAGGGAGATTATTGGAGCAAAAAAGGTCGAGGGGACAGCTGATAAATGCCTGGAAGATTCTGAGGTGTGTGCACAGGGAGGAGAGCGAGCATCCCTTTCCTTAATCGAAGGTTCAGTAACATAGGGGCACCATGTTAAAGTGATAGGTAAGAGATTTAGAATGGATTGAAGGAAGAATTGTTTTACTGGGAGCATGGGGTGCAATGAAGACAGCAGAGATCTGGAATGCACTGCCAGGGAGGGAAGTTCGCATTTAATTCACTCATGCGACATGAGCATTGCTGACTGGGCCCAGCATATATTGCCTGTTCCTGGGTGACTTGGGAATGTTTTGCTGAGTTGCTTTCTTGAGTCGTCACATTCCATGTGCTGTAGGCAGATGCAAAATGTCTTAAGGGAGGGAACATCTCTGTTTTCACCCAGCAACAGTGAAGGAAAGACTATATATTTCCATATCAGGGTGCTGAATGGCTTTATAGTAACCTTGCAAGTGGTAGTGTTCCAATTTAGCAATTATCCTTGTCCTTCACAATGAAAGCGTATTGGCAGATCCTGTCTAAGGATATTTGTTGAATTTCGGCAGTGCTATCTTGCAGTTATTACACACTGCTGGTACTGAGTGTCAATGACAGAGTGAGTGGATGTTTGTGGATTTCAAGTGGTCTGCTTTGTCCTGGATCTTGTCGAGCTTCTTGAGTGTTGCTGCAACTGCACTCACCCCGGCAAATGGAGAATATCTCAACACATTCCTGACTTGCGCCTTGTACTTGGTGAACAGACTTTGGGTGTTACTTGCCACAGTTTTCTTAGCCTCTGTCCTGCTCTTGTAACCACAGGGTTTATTGGTGAGTTCACTTGAGTTTCTGGTCAATGATAAGATCGAGGGTGTTGATAGTGGTGGATTCAATGAAGATTGCACCATCAAGTTTCATGTGGAGTTGGTTACATTGTCTCTTACTTGAGATGGTCATTGTATGGTAATGACGTGCAAGTATCACAGCCCGAGCCTGGATGGTTTTCAGATGTTGTTGCATTTGAACATAAATTATTTCAGTATCTGTGAATTTGCAAATGGTGCTCAACATTGTGCAGTCATTGGTGAACACCCCTAACTTTAAACTTACGATGGTCATCAGACTGATCCCAGGAATGGAGGGAATGTCTGATGAGGATTGGTTGAGTAAGGCTGGACCTGTACGCATCAGAGTTTAGAAAACTGAGTTAGTGCCTAATTGAATCATGCAAGATTCTTAGGGTACACGACAGGGTAGGTGCGGAGAAGTTGTTTCTGCTTGTGAGAGAATCTTGGACCAGATGGACATTCTTACAAAATAAAGACGGGATGGTGTTCTCTCCATGAGAAATGAACACAGAACAGAAGTGATCATGAATGCAGTGAGTTTTATTCAAGTCAATGCAGGAAGAGTGGGCTTGTCACACATTGCCACTGACACAACTGAAGAGTGACAGCATTTAGCACCAAGCAGAGCTTCGCTTTGGCCATGCTTCCCCAGTTGGAACTCACAAGCTCTTGCAACAGTTGAAGAACAAGAGGCACTTCCCATTAATTTCGAACTCATTCTCTGCACACGTGCTTAGTCTGCAGCTCCCATTGTCTTTTCCACAGCGGAATGGCAGACCTGGTTCAAGAGAGAGAAGAAGAGATCACAGAATGATGGAATGTTGTGGCACAGAAGCGGCCAATTGGTCCATTGTACCTGTATGCATTTCGATTCCCTTATCCAATTTTCTGCATTCCACTCCAAGCAGTTCACGCGTCTTCTATACCAAGAACTGCTTAATGTTCCAATTGTTGCTTCAATGATGCACATAAGTTCACCTGAGAGCCTCCCAGTCTGAGCAACATGGAGGGGCAAGACGGTGGGACAGTCTCTTTCAACTCCCCCAAACTAAAATCGCACCCCCTGTGTTGGAGATGGATTAGCAGCTTGCTACATCAACTTGGTGCATCGTCCTAGTATTGCAACATTTCTGGGATTGGTGCACTCCCCATTCAAACATTCGAAAACCAGTTTTATTTGTTCACTTTTATAGATGTTTCCCTAATTTCTCGTGTACCTAATCTCTGCATAAGAAAGCGTACATACGCTTTTGTTTGGTCAAGGCAACTTGTCCTCGAATCTAATTTATCTGTCTCTTACTGTACGTTCAGCACTCACTCTCAATGTTATCACTTCATCCCTGGTGCATTTTCCGAACAATAGAAGAAACACAAAGTTTCCACCAGCTCTACCTCATGTCAAACGGCATTTCAGAAAAGAAATGGAGAAGATGAAGCTATTGAAGTATTCAACAGTTTGGAATTTGATGATGAAGAGGATGATTCGGATGTATTGAATTAGATATTTTGAGAACACTGTAAAGCAGGAAAGGATCTGATTTTTTTAAAAATCTGGATTCCCAACAGCGTGGAAACAGGCCCTTTGGCTCAGCAAGTGCACCTGAAGATAGACCCACCCCTATTCATTTTCCTACTTCACCTGTGAATAACGTAACTAACACTTTGGGCAATTTAGCATTGCCAATTCACCTGCCCTGCGCATCTTTGGGAATGTGAAAGGAAACACACACATACACAAGAAGGATGTGCTAACTCCACACAGCCATCCACCCATGGACAAAATCGAGCCCAGCTTCGGAGACAGCAGTGTAAACGAATGTGCTGCCCATTTATGGCACATTCAGTTAAAGCACGGTAACAGACCTTTCAGTCCAACTCATCCGTGATGACCAGGTATTTTACCCTCATGTGGTCACGTTTTCCAGCACTTGGCACATATCTCTCTGAACCCTTCCTGTTCATATACCCATCCAGATGCCGTTTGAATGTTATACCAGCCTCCAACACTTCCTCTGGCAGCTCATCCTCTGTGCGCAAACATTGCCCCTCTAACCCTAAACATTGCCCCTGAGGTCCCTTTTAAATATTTCACCTCTAACCCTAAAGCTCTGCCCTCTAGTTCTGAACTACCCCACTCCAGTGAAAAGATCTTGTCTATTTACCCTAATCACGTCCGTCATAACTTTATACATCTCTAGAAGGTAACCCCTCAGCCTCTGACGCTCCAGAGTCAACAATCCCAGCCTATTCAGCCTCTCCCTATAGCTCCAATGCTCCAACCGCGACAAAATCCTTGTAAATCCTTCATAATGTTTTTCACCAGAGTGCAAGAGCAACTGGAATCAATAGGTGTGTTTATGAAGGCTTTATTTTCTCAGTTCAACGGCCTGTGAGTTGAATCCAATTACATATTCACTGACGAAGGAGGCAATTGGGTGTGGCATCACGAATGATCATGTCAGGGGTATATTATTCAGAGAGCCAATGCTCACATTAAAAAGTCCAATAGATACTTGCAGAGCGGGTGAAATGTGCCAGAGTTAAATAAAAGCACTGCATCAAGATGTTTTAGTGTCTGCCCACAAAGAATATTATTACTCCAAAAACGTTGCAACCTGTCCAGCGCCTAAGATATGTCTTGCCTAGGGACTGGCACAACATCTCTGCCTTTCCTTGGCCTTTTTGCACTTTGATGGCTCAGCCAGAACCTAATGTTTCACAGTGCTCCTGTCTTGCCTGGTTGTTTATCACAGACATAAGCCAGGCAGCTTATCATTGTTGTTAGCGGTGATCAGTCAAGGGGCTGGACTTTCAGGCACTTGGAACAGCAGCTAAAGCAGCAAACACTCTGCAAGGAATTCAACCAAATGGGCACGTCTCAAAGCCTCAGGAAACAGGTTCTCAGTCAGGGCAAGGGAGACAGTAGTCAGTCAGGAGACACTGGCACAGTATGTCCAACGACATTGACATTGTTTGGGACAATAAAGATTAGGGAATCTGTATCAATGCAGTCCAGAGGGGTGGCCACACAAACTACTTATTATATCCCCAAAATGCTCCGGTAGAATTTTCGATCCTAAATTCCCGTTCAACAATCCATGCTGACCCTGTCCATTCCTGTCATTGGGGATCAGTTCGATGAAATTATCAGGGAGGGCTTCGGGGGACCCTGCAGTAGCAGTGAAGTTGGGGAAGCCAGTTCTGGGCAGTGGGGACAGCCTGCCTGTAGGCAGAGTGGACAGCAATTGTGGAATGGGTGGGAAAGTCACTACATTAGAGGGGATGGATACAAAGGTTACTGTGGAAGTGCCAGTCACCTTCACTCTCCCGGTTTTGATGTGGGGACAGTACAGCATGGTGGTTGTCATGGCGACGCTGTCGGCCTGGGACTTTGGAATGCGTAATGTTTTGAGGTCCAGTTTGTAAATGAAGGAGCTGTGTGGAAAAGTACAGAAGCTCATGGACTCGACACAAAGTGCAATGAAGAAGGGAAAATGAAGATGTCATTTTGCTGCTTGATAAGACTGTTGTTTGGCTTTTCTGATAGTGTCGTGTTTAATTCTTGTCACCACGTTACAGGAAAGATGTGGAGGGTGCAGAAAAGGTTTATCAGGATGCTGATTGTGTTAGAGGTTATGAGATATGAGGAGACTCTAGAAAAACTCGGGTTGTTTTCTGTGGAGCAGAGAGAGCTGAGTGGAGACTTCGGAGAAGTCTATAAAATTGTGAGACACAGAAATGGAGTTGACAGTCAGAATCTCTTCCCCAGAATTGAAATTTCTAAAACAATGAAGCAAACATTCAAGATGAAAATAGGAAAGTTCAAACAAATGTGGGGGCAAGGTGTTTTTGCCACAGAGAATGGTCGGTGTCTGGAACGTAATCTCAGGGGTGGGAGTTGGCCCTGCAAGCGTATGGATGTGCAAGGAATTGAGCGATACAGACCAAATGACAATCAACCAGCTGGAACTACCAGTTCCTAAATAACTGAAGACAGAAGTAAATGTATTTGCAGGAATGGTGTGCAGCAGCCTGATAGAAATGATAGACTGGAAATCAGATAGTGTTATGGTTGTTGACTTGATCAGGAGATCTGTTACTGCTATGGAGATCAGGGAAAGTTCTGAAGAGACTGTATTCCCCCCGAGACAGCATCACAGTGCTCACCAGGGTCAAGAGCAGATCAGGAAAATACAAGCCGGATCATAACACAGAATTCATCTTAAACTTTTGTTTGCAGTTAAAACTTTCCTTTGATCATTACCCACAAATTGAAAGATTCTAATGTTTCCAAGAAACTGATATGTATTTGGGCTGGAATATGTTTGTGGAAGATTATTAGGAATCGTAATGGTGTGCGGATGTATTAACCAGGCGCTCTTAACACATAAAAGCCACATGATCTGATTGCAATTTCCCGAATTATCGAGCATTCCACACTAAATGTTAACAATTCAGTGGGCTCAACAAAGGATTTCCCTCCATCTCCGATTCTTAGAGTCTTCCCATTGTTTTAGTCTATCCTCCTAAATCGAACATACACTCTCTGAACAGCGAAGCAGATTGATCGTTTCAAGTTCAGCTGACTCTCAGTGACTTTGAACTCAAAACTTTAATCCAATGTGTGCCTCCCCAGACGTCAACCACTTCCTGCAGCATTTACAATATTTTACTGTGTCATTTCAATTCTAGTTTGCACACTTATACAATGGCTCCTGATCATTTACTTTTTGTGTATACCACCTACTTATCCCACTTCAAGAAGATGTTAATGAAATTTCGCTGAGCTGAAATGTTCACTGCGTGTATTCCCACCTGCCTGATCTGTTGAGTATTCCCAGCCATGTCCTTCTGAGAGTTAGACCTTTATACATCGGCAACGTCAGTCGGATGGAAAGATTTCCAGAATCAGCGAAAGATTTCTGTAGGATCAAACAGTAATTTGTGGAAAGGTGATGTGCTTTCTGTCTTGGAATCATCTGGTCGAAGTCCATTGGGAGAATTTCACATTAATTCTGTCAGATCAATGCTAGTTTTGATTCAATTCAGATTCCATCATTGATCAGACCAGTGTGCTTTTTACACATGACCCCCATCAATGTATCAGGATCACAGCATTATTGGCGTTTGTGGTTCAGCATTGAGTCCAAGGTCATGAGCATTCGCTGCATAAAATTTCTTTCTCGCATTCTCATTGTGGAACATCCACAAACTGAAGTAACTCTCCTCTAATCCTTTTATGGTCAGCTAATGGAAACAGCTTCACTTTATTTACCTTTTGTTAACCACTCATAAACTACTGCTTCCACTCTGCCAAATCTCCCCTCAATGCCGATTTCTACAACCTAACCTCATGACTGCAATCTGTCATTCCCCAAACTATTCTGGTAAATCTTCTGAGTCCCCTGTCAGTAACCCTGCCATCTTTCCCAGTGTGTGGGGGATCTCTAGTTTGCACAGACCCAGAAGCTCTGTGTTCCTGTGGGTGATGTCATCACACAGTGACAATGGCACAGTGACATTACTCCATCCTGGTATTTCCTCCGATTGAAGGGTTTTCTCTGACACCTGCGTTCCGATAGCTTTCCAGTTGCAGGCTCCACCTGAAACTTAGCAGGATATTTTTCAGAAGTGAAATTATTTCAGAGCTTTTTGAGCTTTCATCACCAATGTCATTCTTTTTTTGCTATAGTCTGTTCCATGTGTAACGTTCCATGTCTCTGTGACTGCGATGGCTTCTTACTGTTGGTCTGAATCTATGTCCATCCATTGCTCTGTCTCACCTCTACAGATCCTTATCACATTGCCATTGCCTCCCTTCCACTGTCTTTAATAATGAGTGTATATTAGCATGGTTAGGTACTTAACTTCTGCTTGTGCCAACTGTGTTTAACTGAGATTCCTCTCACTGTCGATGTGCTGCTAATTTACAAATGTTATCTTCCCTCAGTTTCTCTACAGTCGCAAGTTATTTGTCCCTGCACTACAGTGTGTTTCTCTTACATTTCTGAGCATATAGTGATGATAAAATTGTGCACTGATCTTATTCCCATCTGAAACATGAACTGTGTTATTTTTCTCTCCACAGATACTGTCCAACTCTCTGAGAATATCCAACACTTCCAATCCACTTTCTGTAAACACTGTTCCCTCCGTGACTATATGGTTAGGTCCACGTCCCCTTACAGCCCACCCTTCCCTCCTAACATCTTCCCCTGCCACCACAGGAATTGCAAAACCTGCGCCCACACTGCCCTCCTCACTCCGCCCAAGGCCCCAAAGGATCCCTCTACATCCATCAAAGCTCACCTGAACTTCCACACGTATCATTTATTTTATATGTTACTCCCCATGCGGTCTCCTCTACATTTCGGAGACCGGCCACCTCCTCAAAGAGTGCTTCAGAGGATATCTCTGAGACACAGCACCAATAAACCCCACCGCCCCGTGGCTGAACATTTCAACACTCCACCCACTCTGCTGAGGACATGCAGTCGCTCGGCCTCCTCCATCGTCATTCCCCTACCATCCAATGCCTGGATGAAAAATCTTCTCATCTTCTGCCTCGGAACCTTTCAAGCCCATGGCATCAATGTGGACTTCACCAGTTTCATCATTTCCCGTCCTCCACCTTATCCCAGTTCCAATCTCCCCGCTCAGCACTGCCCTCATGCCCTGCCCCATCTGTCCATCTTCCTTCCTACCTGGCCGCTCAACCCTCCTTTCTGAGCTATCACTATTCACTCCACCTCCATCCACATATTTCACTCTCAGCTATCTTCCGCCACCCCATTTATCTCTTGAGCCCAGAAGGTCCAAGCCTCATTCCTGATGAAGGGCGTTTGCCCAAAACGTTGATTTTCCTGTTCCTCGATGCTGCCTCAGCTGCTGTGTTTTTTTTTCCCCAGAACCACTATAAACCGAAATGTAATTGAGGGGAATAGGTAATTTAAATTCAGAGCACACAAATATAGCGACTACAATAGTATCCAGACACCTCAAAAAGCGGTTTCATAAGGCGACGAGGATGATTTTTATTGCACTTTCTGCAGTTCACAATATTTTCTGATGTGCTCTCACAAGTTTTACGTGAGTAAGGAGGAGTAGGTGTTTTAGACCATCACTGGCCAGGTTAATGTCCTTCTCCTTATATCTCAGGTTCAACATCGCAAGGGATTGGGCAAACCAGTTCTGTCTCTCGGTTCTTCTCTCTTTCGCCCAAAGACAAAGACAGAGATAACTCAGCAGGACTGGCATCATCCGTGGGAGAAAAAGCAGAGTTAATATTTTGGGTCAAATGAACATTTAATTCTCATAATGCCATACCAAGAGCACCAATAAAAGCAAGGATGTAATGGAACACCCTCTCAACGTGTAGAATTGGTCGAAATATTTCTCCGTGTGAGGTGATGTGTTCTTTCAGGCAGAATCCGGAATCTGCCAGCAATAAAGCTTTCTACTCAAACACCACTGGCCCCATCCCGAGATCACAGAATATTTCGTTTGATATTGCATCGGGACAATTTATTCCAGTGCGAAAACATGTCACAGAGCTGTCCTTCTGCACTCCAGGGTAGGAGCTGCCCTCTTTAAACAAAAACATTTCACTCACTGATTGACATGGGAATCTTCTCACTCTCTGAATGTGTGATTTGCTGCTGAGGTCAGCATTTATTCCCCATTCCCTATTTCCCAGGATCTGGAGTCACATGAAGGACCGAGTGAGGACAACGCACTGTATTTCCTGAGGGAAGGGGAATCAGCGAATAAGATGGGTTTCCAACAATGGAGAGATCACTGACCTCACCCTTACTGACAATGTCCATCCAGACATCTACAGAATGGCAGAGGTTTCAATGCGAACAGGGATAGAGTCACCATGGTATTCATGTGCATCCATCTTTTAATGTGACACGATCAGCTGAAGAGCATAATAGCAACCGTCTAGGATATTTCGTATCACAAATTACACTGCGAGGAAAAATAACAGGAAATGTATGAAGAAAAAGTGCCTTAATTGAAAAATTGAAATCTAACCTCAGCAGGTCTGGCATTATCTGTGATGAGAGAACCACATTCCATTTCTCTCGCGCTAGTCTCTGAGCCACCAATGTTCCTGCCTAACCTGAATGGCCCTGTGCCAAGTAACACTTGGGAGAGATAATAATCCAGAGGTTTACCTTCGAAATTGGACACCGAGCTCCTGACAGTGTGTTGGCAAAACCTTGTTTCTTGCCTGGTATGTGTTGTCTCTAAGTACGTGGATCAGTAAGATTGCCTCATGCCCATCTCATTGTGAACTTATCGACAGCTCTGACCTTGGGCCCTGAAACCCAGCACAGGAATGGAACACAGTCTCCTGGACTCAAGTTCATTACTGCAGAGAAAGGTGTCGATTCCTGTGAGCCCCCTCCTACAATTCCATTACTTTTGGTGTTCTCCCACTTGACTGGTTTTCTGTTCATTCTGGTACCACTCTTGCAAAAGATGAGGCTCCTGTATCCCTGCTGTCTGGCTCCCTATGGAACACCCGACTGTCAATCACACTCTCTTGTCGCTGAACACTGACCAAATCACGCAGTCTAACCATAAAAGGTGTGACGCCCTCCTGCTGCAAATAATCCAACGAACATTCCCCCTCCCCAAGACATTGTCTGTATTTTAGCCTAATGCTCGCATACTGCAGCTATGACACATACTCATTGCTGCTGGCCTTAATGTGCTCCAATTAACTGCTTCTTTTTCTCGAATTAGCTTTAGATTTACATGTTTTCACATCTTTACTTGAACTAAAACTTCATCACTGGCTTGATATAAAGCTAACAACAGATATTCTAGTGTAAGACCAACGCAAGTGGTGAGTTGCTCTCGTTTGACAAGATTCATATGCTCGAAACAGAAGGAATCGATCTGACTCAGTTGCGGAGGAGCCATTTTCAGCTGCTTCTTTGAGGAAATAAGGCCAAGTATATTACTCCCTGGGTAGATCTTATCTAACGTTCCTGTAATGTGGAGATTTCACATCTTTACCTGTAGATTTCACTTAAATCCAACCGAATAACATGTACAAACAAAATGCGATTTGCCTAAAACTTTCGATTCTCTTGCGCAGTTCTTCATTCTCCCTTTAGACTTTTCTCTCGCCGGTCAAACTACATCACCTTGGAGAATGAGAATGGTGGTGGAGGGACGATGGGAATTTCACTGCAATAACCATCCAGAAGCACAAGAGGATATTCCCACCATAACAGCTGGTGAAGTGTGAAATGGAAAGAAAACATGGAATAATGATGCAGCTGTGGAAATTCTCAAATTTCCTAAATATCCATCGGTTCCAGAATATTTGTTCTGCAAGAAGAACGATATTTTTTCAGTTAGTCTGGCTCAATGTGACTCCAGAACCAGAGTAATGTGTCGCTCTCTCTCAGCTGCCCTCTCAGCTGCGATTACTGACAGACGATGAACGTTGGAATGCGTCACTCACACCCCATTAACAAATGAAGAATCTGGAATATACAATAAGGCACCATGGAATGTGATGTAATTCAGGATGGAATTTGCCTGTGAAAGCATGCTGGCCTGTGACAATTCACATCACGTACATGACTCCATATCCTGAGGGGAACAGATCCCTAGAAGTGTTTCCGACAGCACGAGATTGCGGAGAAACCAGGGTTGGGGGGATAGGTGAGCAAAGCAGACACGTGATGTAATGAAGCCTGGACAAACACAGGTGGAATGGCAGTTTTCAGAGGTGAGAAGGTTGAATGGCCTTATTCTTTTGCACAGTCTACCTCCTCCCCCCACCAATCCCTTGCTTACCTCAACAGACTAAAGGCTAAATCCTTTGGTGCTGACAATCTGAAGCAGACACTGATGGAGAGACTCAGCAGGCCTGGCAGCATCTGTGCAGAGACAGAGAGAGAAACAGAGTTCACGTTTCCAGTCTGTTCTCACTCTTCTTCAGAATGTCGTCAAGAATGGGACTGGAAATGTGAGCAGTGTTTCTTTCACTCCTCGGAAGCTGCCAGACCGGCTTGGGATTTCTCCAGCATTCTCCTTGCTCACATTCCCTTTGAAAGACATCCTCACCTCCCACCAACAGCCAGGATTCCCTGTCTCCATCAGCAGCGATAGGCTTGGCCACTATCAGGGACAGAAACAGCGAATTCAATGCTTTAACCATCCTCTGGTGATCACTGCCCAGCCACAGTGTGAGGTGCAGGAGTACCGTAGCATATCATATGAAACGATAAACGGTTCATTAGTTAATTATCACAGCCTCCATCTTCAACGTGCTAAAGGGCCAGACCATTGAGTGTGCCCATTGGGAATGTGAGGGGGTGGATTGCACAGGCTCGTTACAATCTTCCATCGAGCTGTTCGTGGAGGTCGTGGGACATATCACTGGCTGGTGTTTGCTGCGATGGGAATGTAACCTCTGAATTCTGGCCAGGAATTTCTGTCGTCCTGCAGGATCCCATGGACCATAAACGACTACCTGAGGGGACAGACACAGCTGTAGCTTGGCCTGGGAAGTCTGTGACATTGAGTCCAGACTCTGCCTCAACAGTTCAGTTCAAACACCATCTGTCCAAGCCTTGTTTGAACATCATCCTCAAAACGCTATCTGGGACTAGAGACGAACGGAACAACAATAATACCACTTGGCCATCAGCACCCTAGTAATCACATCCTATTCTAGTCCCATTTTCCAGCACTTGGCCCACAGCCTTGCATGCTTTAACATTATACGAGCACATTGGGAATTCTGAAGAGTGCAACAGAACATCAGGCCATTCAAATCACCATTTCTGTGCAGACCATGATGTTATTCTCTTCTAATCCCATCTGCCTGCTCAACGTCTGCATCTATCAACTCACTCCGTGTTTCTGTGTTATGATAGAGAGGTTTTTAATCAGGAAGTAAATGGAGGGTAATGGGGAAAAGGCAGGGAAGTGGGTTTGATGATGATCATTTCAGCGATGATCTCATTGCGTGGTGGAGCAGTCTCGATGGGCACTCTGTCTATTGTGAGAATATCATCTTTGAGGTAGGGGGACCAACACCGGACACAATAATGCAGGAGTGACCTCACCATGTCCCTCTATAGCGTCAGTGAGCATCCCGAATCTGAATTCCGATCCTCTATCAATGTAGGCCAACATACCATCTGCCTTCCTCATTTCTTGCTGTGAGTCAGCCTTGGAGTAAACTGTTTGTTCAGAGCGAGGGCAAGATTCCAAACAGCTTGAGAAAGAGAGTCAGACAGGATGGCGACTGGTTCCGCTTCAGAGGTAAATATTGAAGAAAACAACAGCAGCTCCTAAGAAATATGTAACCATTGGGAGACAGCTGGTGGTGGTTTAACTAGAGGGGTCACCTCACCCCAGGCGACGGGAGAGACTGAGTAGGTGGGACCTGCAGGGGCTTCATGAGTTGGAGCAAGGAAGTGAAAATCCTGTTTCCAAAATAGCAAACGATATAACAGTGGCTGGAAATGCAGGTCATAAGAGGGATACCAGCAGTTTGTGGAGAAATATTCATAGTTTAGACAGATGTTAAATAGTCTGAATTGGAGTATAATGTGATAAGAAGTGTAGTTTATTGTCTTTAAATTGAGAAAGCTGCAACAAAAAGGAACTTAGTGGAACGTGTGCACATTACACAGAAAGCTCACACAGAGGGGCAACTGATAATCCAGAAGGTGATTGGAATGTTGGTCCTTACTTCAAGAGGGCTGCAGTATTAGAGTATGGAAGTCTTACCATGTGGACCACATCTGTTCACAATGTTTAAAGCGGTTCAAAGAATTTACGCTGGGAAGATTCTTGGGATGAAGAGTTTGCATTCTGACCAAACTCTAAAGCAGTTTGGACTCAATTTGCTGAAGTTTAAGTGAATGACAAGTGATCTCATGTGTAATATATAGAATTCTTAAGGGGTTTGACAGGAAATATGTTGAGGGAATGCGTCCCCCTTATTGGGGAGATAAGATACTGTCTGTCAGAATGAAGGAATTCCAATTTCAGACTGAGTGGAGGAAGATGTTCTTCCTTCAGAGGATTGTAAAGATTTGTAGCTCCTTGTGACAGAGAGCCATGTGGGCCATAATGCCTCCATATATTTAAGGCTGAGAGAGAGAGATTCTCGATCAGACGGGGGAACCAAAGATTATGGAGACAGGGCAGGAAAGGGGATGGGAGGAATGTTTGAACACACATGATCCTGTTGAATATCAAAGCAGGTTTGAGGGGCCAACATGCCTACTCCTCATCTTCTCTCTTTTGAACTTTATCTCGGCTGGAACAGGAATTGAACTTTTATTATTGGCATTACTCTGCAGTGCAACCGAGAAATCCAGCCAATTGAGCTACCCAATGTCAACATTAATGCAACAGCAATGATATGAAGATGGAAAGTTTAAAGATTGTTTACAGAGGGTGATACGTAGGTACATAGCAAGGTAGGGAAACTAATTGAGAAACAGAAAAGAGATTGTAAAAAGTGTTGAATGGAGAAAATGGAGGGAGGGAGAGAAAGTGAGAGAGAGAGGGAATAATTAGGTCGAAGCAGCGAGATAGCGACAGGCAGATCGATAGAAACAAAAAGAATATTGGAGAGAGATAAAAGCAGAGAGAGTTGTAGAGGAGGGGATAGATCAGGAAAGGTGCAGATCTCAAGGAAATAACTGACAACACCTTCCAGAATCCCAGGACATCTTAGAATATTGGACGTACATGTAATCTTTAATGAGTGTTGCCACTGTTTTAATAGGGGAGAGAAGGCAATTGCACACAGTCAGATCTCAAAGTTCACGACAAAGTAGGGGCTGGTCTGGTTGAGGGGTAGTTATTGGTAACAGAGCATGGGAAGTAAAACTACAGGTCTGCTTTCAAGAAATGTTTGGGTCTGGGGGAGGTTCAGAAACTGGGAGAGATGGAAACTGGGAGAAGGCTGAGTTGGAGAATGAGGAAATTCGCCTTCAAGTCTGGTTAACGGTAACCTTCAGTTGTTGTGGTTCTGTTCGCCGAGCTGGGAATTTGTGTTGCAGACGTTTCGTCCCCGTCTAGGTGACATCCTCAGTGCTTGCGAGCCTCCTGTGAAGCTCTTCTGTGATGTTTCCTCCAGTATTTTTCGTGATTTGTATCTGGCACTTCCGGTTGTCAGTTCCAGCTGTCCGCTGCAGTGGCAGGTATATTGGGTCCAGGTCGATGTGCTTTTTGATTGAATCTGTGGTTGAGCACCATGCCAAACAGAGAACAGCCAGGGAATTCCTAGAGTCATCGAAATCATACACAGAAGGGGATGAGTGTGAAGGGGATCTGGAACCTTACTCAGGCATGCCATGCAGCGTTGGAAGTAGACATGGAAGCAGAAAAGATGCGCACAGCAGAGCAAACAGGAAAACAGAAGCAATGGCATCATCTCCCCGCCTCGCTCAAAGATTCAAACACGCACCAAATCTACACAAATGCAATGGATTGCTGTTTTTCGCCATCTCAATGATAGCCTCAACAAACAGCAACCATTCTTACTCCAAAACAAAACATGGCTGACTTCTCAAAATTGGCTTTATGAGCCCTTGGCTTGATGAGAAGATGTGGGAAATGAACCCAGACCTCCTGGATCAAAGATAGGGATACTTCCATGGCAACTCAAGAGCCCTGGGTAACATGTCTCTTATTGTTCAGACTTTAAGAGTAACCCAGTGGGTGAGTCTAAGCTGGAACCTAATCTCTCCTCAGGGATACAAGAACCCGAGGCTAAAAACGTGGAGCTGGACACGATGAACAAAAATAACTCCATTTCAAGGACGTGAGGGAAACTCTCTCTGAGCAGTTTGGATAGTCGATCATGCTGTTAAATATTTGATTCTAACGCGGATCTCACCGGCTACAAGGCTCCATTCAGTCTCTCAGAGTTCAACCATAGCTGCATTGTCCAACAGTAAAGAGCAGAACGGATCCAGCATGTCACTGTGAACTTGCCAGTTCAATACACAGACTGCCCTCAGCTGAATGCTCAAATATCAGTTTTCCACACTGTACACAGTGCATTACTACAGATAATATACAGAATTCACACTGCTAACTGTTCAAATCGCAGTTGTTCCACAGTGTAAATGTTGCATCACTCTGGGCAGTACACACGTTAGACACTGCGGAGTGGTATATGTTAGTTATCTCACACTGTAGGCATTGTATTATTGACGATGGCGTCTGACTACAGAGAACGCACACATTGCACGCTGCTGAGTATTCAAATTTCAGCCACCCCACACAGTAGCCCTTGTTTGTCTGTAGACAATCCAGCAGCTGGAGACTGCTGTTTGCACAAATATCAGTTATCCCATACAATTGCAATCTTGCAGATCGTGTCTGTGTGTGTGTGAGTGTGTCTATGTATGTGTTTTTGTGTGTTTGTATGGGTGAGTGTGTCCACCTGTGTGTATGTGTGTGCCTGTGTGCGCGTTAGTGTCTGTTAGTGTGTCTGTGCATGTGCGAGTGTCTGTGTGTGTGTCTGAGTATTTGTGTTCATCTCTGTGTGTGTGTGTGCTTGTGTGTGTGTCAGTGTGTCTATGTATGTGTTTTTGTGTCTGTGTATGTTCGTGTGTGTGTCTATGTGTGTTTGTATGGGTGAGTGTGTCCACCTGTGTGTATGTGTGTGCCTGTGTGTGGGTTTGTGTCTGTGTGCGTTAGTGTGTCTGTGCATGTGCGTGTGTCTGTGTGTGTGTCTGAGTATTTGTGTCCATCTGTGTGTATCTGTGTGTGTGTGCAAGTGTGTCTATGTATGTGTTTTTGTGTCCGTGTATGTGCGTTTGTGTGTCTATGTGTGTTTGTATGGGTGAGTTTGCCAACCTGTGTGTATGTGTGTATCTGTGTATGCGTTTGTGTTTGTGAGTGTCAGTGTGTCTGTGCATGTGCGTGTGTCTGTGTATGTGTATGAGTATTTGTGTACGTCTGTGTGTGTGTGTCTGTGTCTGTGTGTTTGAATATATAAGTTTGAGCATTTGTGTATATGTGGGAGTGTAGGTGCATCTGCGATTGTGTATATGTGTATATATTATTTTATGTGTGTGTGTGTGTATCTATGTTTATGTATATATGTATATATTGTTTTGTACCTGTGTCTGGTTATCTAAGAACACAGTTGTGTGTCTGTGTGTGTTATTGTTTGACTCATAATTGAAATGACGTCTTCACGTGTGCATCACAGATTCTGTCTGTGTTGTGGTTTTGCAATTATTAACTATGGGACAGCCTGTGTAACATATATGAAGCTTCCACCCTCCGGGCAGCTCATAGTGCAGCAGGAAGTCAGGGGAAGATGAGAACTGTCCTGTTCTTTGTTCTTGTGGCCTTGGTGATGGTGCAGCCAGGCACTGCTGATGAAGTCATGAAACAACATCTTTCCTTTAACCGTGAGTCCATTTATCCTCAAACAATGTTCACAAACATTCAGAAGGGCAGACTGAAGTCACTCATCTCTCTAAAAACTAAGTTGTAACCCACTGGATTTAGCTGACAAGAGTTTAAAATCAATCAGCTAATATGTACGATAACTGTTCGTGGGATGCTAAACCAAGATTTATTGTCCATTCCTTATTGCCCAGAAGGCATTTGGGAATGAATCTGGAGTCACGTGTAAATCAGTGTAGGTAATGTTCTTCACTTAAGAATAAATAATGAAGTAGTTATTCACTTGTTTCACCACCATTATCCCTCCCCCGGATAAGCAATAGCGTTTTCATACTTGACATCAGATTATTTGGATATAATTCATATTTCGTCATCTTCCTCGATGAGATTCAAGGGAAGCTCTTCAGAACATGAGCTTGATGGTCTTGGATGTCCGTCCCGTGATAATCCCACCAGTCTACCATGAATTCCTTGTGCAGTTAGTGAATTATGGCAGACATTTCCCATGAGTAAACAATCCACTTCAGTTCTGAAACACTTCATTATATTTGCCTTTTGAAATAAATAAGCAGTAGATTATAACCTTTAAGGCCATTCCATGTCATTGGGTGTCACGGCATTGCTGCAATCGACAGGTGCCCCTCCCTTGTATTGGACTGTGTTCATTATGTACAGATTTCTCATCAGTGACTGCGCGAAATATGTCTTTAAGGTTCAGTGGTCTCACGGGCTGAGGTGAAACCTTGGCCCCTGACTGCAGGAATCAATAAACTTCTCGTCTTTGCTTTCCAGCTCGATCCCGGAAATGTATATTTGAGGGAGGGGTGTGCAGATTTGAAAAATGTCTCGATGATGAATTCGAGTTTGGTAAGGGTTGCAGACAACATCACCTTTGCTGCATGAATATCAATGGACCGCAAGGTTAATCGGAGGCTGTGCCTGAAGCTAACTGCAGAATCCTTTGTTATTGGATGTGTCCCCATGGACCCTAAGCCACTGTTTCTGTATCGTCATTAAAGGTGTTCACTGTTACTCGCATCCCGCGGCCCGTGTCTGATTTCAGACCGTGACCGGTGTATCTGGTTATGTCTTTGGTGTGGGGATAAGGACGCGGTGGTGGTGGTGGTGGTGGTGGTGGTGGTGGTGGTGGGGGTGGTGGTGGTGGGGGTGGGGGGGGGTTAATGATCAGAAATGGTAGAAATATGGTCACCACTGTCAGCTCCTAACTACCCAACTTCATAGAACCATTGTCAACAGAGCCCTCTTACCTGTGTCTGACCCATTTCCCACCCTTTCAACATCAACCCCTTACCCCTCTTACAGCAGAGATCGATTTCTCCTTGTCCTTACCTACCATACCACCATCAGCATCCACATCCAGAAAAACATCAGATCCCATTTATAACACCTCCAGTGAGATGCGACCACCAGACACATATTCCAACTTCCGCACGGATCATTCCCTGTGGGACACCCTGGTCCACTCTTGCTTCACTCCTAAGAGCCCCAACACTTGTCTGGCACCTTCCCTTGCAACCCCCTAAGGTACATACTGCCAATTTACCTCTTCCCCACTCAGTATCCAAGGGCCCAAACAGGCCTTTCAGGTGAAGCAACGATTTATCATCACTTTTCACAATTTAGTCAGCTGCATTCGCTGCTCACTATGTCAGTCTCCCATACACTTGGAAAAACAGAGCGGAGACGGATTGGTACTTCGCGGGACATCGACGTCCTATCCCCCAAAAAGACCCTGAGCTCCCAGTTGCCTGCCACTTTAACACCCCAGCAGATGATCGAAAACTTGAATTTAGGCTGTTGTCAGAAGCAACACGTATCTACAGATTTTTATTAAACACAAATTGATTTTTCAATTTAAAATAACACAACAAAATGGATGCAAACGATAATTTGACTGAGTGAGCCTGACCTGATGCTTTGCTAATTTGGTTGTATTCAGAGATAAAAGAGAACAATGGATTTCTCATAAGACAGTGATGTGGTATCCAAACTAACATTGAACCGCTACTATGACGTGGATTAAATTAAGACCCCTTTCCCAGGGAATATCGTTGGATTAGCCTGTTGTCAATCATGTCATCTTATTACAGTTGATTGGACTTTTCTTGTTCTTTAGCACCCTTTCCCAGGAAATATCACTGGATTAATCTGCTGGAAATCATGTCATCTTATTAAATGTGATTTGGCTTTTCTTGTAATTAAGGTTGCACTATCTCTTAAAAACAGACAAAGAATCTCTAAGATTCCAAGGTAATTGCACAACTTCACCACAGAACACAAAAGCATTAGCCTTTGTGTTGCTGAACACAATTGCATCAAGGTGCCTTAATTCAATAAACTGATGACGCTTGCCTTTTTCCAAACTGCATTGCATTGAATATTTTCACCGATAACAAAACAAGAGGCCTCTCTTGAGGTGTCTGGATCTTCATTTTTGTGTCATGTTTCATTTCAGCTCAGACAGGTCGTTAACATCGGTGTAAGAGTTAAATGTCTTTCACTATTGAGTGTTGAGTAATTCGCCCGGCCAGATGTGAACATTTTAAGAGCGTTTGGTTTTCCTCTCATTGAAGTAGTGTCTGACATGACCCCTCGCTGTTTATGTTCCAATCCAGCTCAAAAGCATCGCTGTTAACAAGGGTTTGTTCTGGGGGATTATGGGGTTCGTGGGTGATGGTGGGGAGACATTGACTGAGGTTAGCGTTGCTTTTGCGCTCAGGACAGTGGTTTCCGAAAATTGCTGAACTTTTAGGAGAGTGTTGAACTCTGAATCTCCCGAACTTCGTTCATTTCCTGGTTTAAAAAGAAGCTCCAATCTTTGGATCTTCAGCAGTTTTTCGAGGCTGGTGGCCTCAACAGTTTTAATGCAGGCAGTTAACTATTACAGAGGTAGGAGGCCCCCCCGATATTTGTGGCTATTACTGGGGCAGTTGACCCCGATATTTAACACAGGTGGTTGATGTTAATTTAAAGTATATTGACTAAGATTTATCTGCTTATAATCGATAGAAAGGAGGCCTGGAACTTAATAATAAGTTAATAACTAATAATAATACCTTAAAAAATCAACTTAAGTTGATTAATAAAAGGAAATATTGCGGTATTTTATAAATAAAGGTTAATTTGGTTTTTAAAAAGAGTTTGTGAAATAAATTAACGTTTGTGGAATTCTGATTGGTGAGTTATTCTTTAATCAGTTGCTATAAAACTGAAGTAATTTTAAAATGGGTAATTGCATAGACAGAACAGATGATCCATCCTCAACATTAATGACATTATGTGAAAAAGCTCGAGATCCATGACTGTTTTGAATCTGATTTGCATTTTGAAAATTTAGCATGATTTATTTTAATGTTAAGGATCCTTCAGTGATTATGAAATAAAATATCATCTCCTGTTCAGTTTACAGGTCATGACTGTCCTTGCTGCACGTCACCCCAGCTATAGCTTCCATCTTAGCACCGCTCTCATGACCTATCGTACCTGCCGATCTTCCATTCCACCTATCAACTCCACCCTCCTCTCTGACCTATCACCTTCATCCCCACCCCCATTCACTCATTGTACTCTTTGCTACCTTTTTCCACCCTCCATTCTGACCATCTCCACCCCCATTCACCAGCTTCCATCCCCACCCCCAATCACCGGAAGCCCTCTATCCTACTTTCTCCCCACCCCCACCTCCTCTCATTTATCTCTCCACCATGCAGGCACCCTGCCTCTATTCCTGAGGAAGGGCTTTTGCCCGAAACAATGATTTTCCTGCTCCTTGGGTGCTGCCTGACCTGCTGTGCTTTAATCTAGACTCTGGTTTCCAGCATCTGCAGCGCTTGTTTTTACCATGACTGCCCTACTGTCAGTTTCGAACTAATACCTTTTATTATTCCGAGAAAGTCAACCTTATTCGATTTCAAATCAGCTTAATAAGCAGCAAGGCAACATTATAAACTTTTCTTTGTTTCAGACTCGCTTGTTTCCACTTAATTTTCAGTCTGCTGTGTTTTATTGGTGATCTTTGGTTAGGACAGTTGTAGTCTTACTGAGGGAGTCCCCTCCCTCAATGACTATTGAAGTTTCAGTTCAATATTAGATTGTGATAAATCATCTAACAAAATTACAACCCGATGGTTAATATCTGTGTCTTTGGATTCAGCCATTATTCATGCATTAGAAGTTTGCTTTTTCATTTGAATAGACAAAACCTTTTGAGGCAGCTTCTGTTATTTCACGACCCTTATCATTGTAAATGTGCAATGACTGGCCAGGACCAATCTTGGACTTTTTGGGTAATTATAGTGGATTTCAATGTTGAGAACCGTGTACATTTTACGTTTTAAATATTAAATGCTGAACAAATGAATTTACAATTTATATTGATGACTGAAAGAAAATAACATGCTGCATGTTACTCAGATATATATTGTAAAAATAATGACCAGAGGTATATTACCACAGAGGAGATCTGTTCTCAAAACAAGAAAAGAGAACAAACCACTCTTGATCCTCCAATGTCCACATAAATAAATGAAAACTTGTTTTCCAGACTCTTCTTCAGCTGGATCCCCACTCAATAATGGACAAAGTATGCGTGGTAGCACTCCACTCAATACACACACTAAATTCTATCCACATCATTAGCCGTCCCGAACAAATGAAAAAGGACTACTGCCTGACTTCAGCAGTCACCGCTGTCACGCAGAATTCCACCCTTTGGACAATAGGGACAGACAAATACTTAAAGGAATAGGTGGTAAATCAATCGCTATTTCTTTTGGAGCATCACTGCTCCATTGCCATGGAGTTAGCAGGCTCCATAATGTCACAGCCATGTGATACAGTGACCAGGACTATTGAAAGAGACAAATCACCTATTTAGTTATTCTCCTCTTGCAATTTTTGATTCGCTGAAAATTCAAGTCTGAAGAGTAGCTTTCAGATTATGACAATCAAGATTCCAAAATGTATAGTTAGCAACAGGCTTTAAAGTTAGACAAACATAAATTGTTAAATTGGTTAAATAAGATTAAAATCAAAATAGAGGCGAGGAGATCAACTGCAGAAGGGAAGAGAATGATGCAATAACAAGGATAAAGAATAGAATACAGTTTTTAAAAATGTTTTAGTTAGGTTCCTACACTGAATTGCAGATAATGATTCATTTATTCATTACTTTATTATAATACTTGATAATATTTATAATAATCAGTTGTATTCGCCCCAATCAAATTTCATGGGCAGGGCCGCTTGTTTTAACTCCATTGCACATTGTCAGTGACCTGTCTATTGCCTCATGGCTAACTTAAAACATGACTGCATCAATTTAGTCTTAATTAAATAATGGAATATTGTCCAGTTGAAGACATTCTGCATGTGATTGGGGGATTGAACCATGGTGCAAGTTACAGGTAAACCAAATTGTATCCAGCGCCCTGACGATCCCAAAAGCCATATGCCAGTCCTGATATGGTTGATAGGAACCAGGATAACCACTGGGGGCGGAACCTACCTCATGTACGTACCCGACGACCACTGCTGGACAACTTTTTCCCGAAAATGGCGACAGGCAATTCCCAGAACTTCACCTTTGAGACGAGGAACAAGAAAGCAAATTCTCCCAGGGACATCCGCCTGGCTCTTGCTTTAACTGTTGAATGTGACCAATGCGGAGTAATAAGTTTTTAATGGTAGCTTGGAACTGATGTTGGGAATCGGCATGCTTTCATCCTATCAAAAGGAAAATCTACAAATATACACTGACTCTTCATTGTGCTTTTAAAATGATCCTCGATGTTGGAGTTTTGTGGGAACATTGAAGATTTGTAATCCCCCAAGGGGGCAGTGTTATAGTAATGCTATTTTGTCCAATCAATGTGACGCTTTTCAGGATGTTTAACTCATGCCAATAAAGCTGATACTATTTCTAAAGTAGTGGGTAAGTATATGCAGCTGCCAAGTAGGCCGGCTTTCACCGCAAACTTCTGATCCCATTGGGTCCCCAGCAAAACCCGGTGAGACACAAAATAAGGACGGGTATACCAGCTCAGGGTAAGGGACAGAAATCACGGGGGAATGAGACTATCTGTTCAGTGCCAATTCACAATGTAAAGGTTGATTTATCTATTGCTTACTCACTGTAAGCAGGTTTACTGTTTGAATCATTTTCCATATTGTCTAGAAATTTGGAAGTAATTTTCAAATGACCATTTCTGAAATGATACAGGCACTTTATATTAAAATATACTTCTGACTGAATTATCAAGTGATTTGAGTTCATACATAGACACTAAGACTAAATGTCTTTGCTTTGTGTATGCAGCTTATCTGAATGCACACTAGTTGATTTGATTTATATTTGGACGGGGCTGTTAGATGTAAGGAGGAATGTCCGGCTTAACTATTACCTTCAATTCGACATTTGATACTGAACAGTGATGGTTTATAATTTTAAGACTGTGCCAATGTCCAAATTCAAGGTTAGCTCAATATTAGAAAATGTCAGTGTGGTTTGAAAGCTTTGTGTCATGTTACTATAATTTGGGGACAGCATTGCCTACCAGCTACTCATCACCAACTTTTCTGCTCAAAATGACCATCTGGTTGCTACACTTAATTCTAAATACTGTTATCAACAGCTGTAGGTCGGGCCATTCGATTGGGCGCGAAGTTGACATATGATTTTAAAGAGAATACAATATATTGCGGAACTAATCTAAATCTTAGGTAATGTTGATGTTTTTCGCAGCAAAACTTCGAAGACTATTACCTCTTAGCAAAGCTGGCTATTTAAAAATAGGATTGTTTAATTCGCCCATGCCAGGGCTCCTCCATATAAAGTAAGAAAATAATGGGTAGGAAGGGAATCTCTGGTGCAAAGTTTAAAATGAATGAGCTTTTTGCCAGTGTGGGCTATATATTTACTCAAGCGGGCTCCATGAGTTTGATTAATTTGAGAATTATTTATTTCAAAATTGCCCTTAGGATTTCTAGCCTGATGAAGGGGACAAATTATGGCCTTAAATAGGGGACTCCCGCGATATTCAAACCAGAATATAGGTGAGTCCTACTACATTAGTTTGTGTTACTGCTTTGCTGCTGCATATTTTAATTGAGGATGTGTATATTGGATACACTTATATACAAGGAGGGAATGGTTTATACTTTATTACAATGCACACTCCACGGTCTCATAAACTGATGGGAAGGACCCCTCCAGGTCGTCCTCACCACACCAACTGTTGCTTAGGTCGCCGAACGTTCTGCCTGAGTCCATCTACATCATTGCAAGGTCATCAGACAAGCCACTTGCAAATGGGGGTGGAAGAGGAGAGATAATATAGATCGAACTTGCTCGGTTGTGTAGACTTGCCATTGCCAGCTTTGGAGCACAAGAAGGGACAGTTTACCTGTGCGATCCTGAGCAACCAGAGACTGTGTACCATCTCTGCCAGGAAGATTTCCTTGTGTGCCGAGAGACTCAATGTTACCAAGAATGACTAATGCAGTGTTCAACTGCATCAAAAAGATTGACCAGTTCATTTACAGCACAAATCTAAATGGCCTTTTCCATCCAAAGGTGTTGTGTGCCAGTTTAATTTCATTTGCACTATGGGCATCCCTGGTAAGCCATGTCCCCTTTCAGATAGATCACGCAGTAAAAGAGGAAAGGTGGGATGCGATCTTTCACTAACAATTTTTTTCTCGATACTCATAATAACATATATGGAGAGGAGGAAGTTACGCCTTCACTTCAGCAATAGAAAGCCTGAACTCTTTATCCTTCCAAATCCTAATATGGGGGTATCGAATAGTTCTAAAGTATTTACAGGATTATGGACATCCTCCAATGAATCCGCAATATCCTATCCAAATTGCTGCAATAGTAAGGGATTGGGGTGCACGGATTGGAGTGTCCCTATGTAAAATTGCCTAAAATTATCCCCTGTGCTGTGCTTAAATGAATCAGTTATCACTGTTTCCCTGAAGGACCCCACATCCCTTCAGGAGGAATGTGTCTCTATTACCTCTGGTATTCAAACTCTTTGTGGGGTGTTTTACCACAACCAACTTCATTATGATACACCTAATTGCACTAATATTTTCCCAGTTATTGGATGGGTAGAACCATTCTGCGATGTCGACCAGGTTTCTTATCAAGAGACCCACCTCATTCGACTGAATGATTTCCAGTCTTTATGTTCGGAACCAAACTATGTAATCAAGGATTACCCAGGTACCTCAGGAAGTCACAAAGATAGGCCCGCTTCTTATTGGGAAGGTCACGCAATTATCTATAATTAACCTGGATATTATTATTCAGTTATAGTAAGGCATCTTGTCCTGAATATAGCAAGTACTCCACATGTTGTAGCTGTAGAAGCATCACTTACAACTCCTGTTCCCTGTCCAATTACCTGGCACCGAGATTCAAATTCCCGTGTCAAACTTTCAGTTTCTTCTGACTTTTGTGCAGAATGGAAGGATCCAAAGATTCTATCAAATAGTAAAACTCACTCATTAACATATGCAGCACTTAGTGTTCTTTCCGTTAGAGGGTCTTCAGGAGTTATTAATCATCAAAACATTTGTGGACCCACTATTTCATGAAATGAGACAACTGCTGCATAATAGAAATAAGGGTCGTGCTTTCAGAATTGTGCCTATTTACCCAACAAAACCGCGATGCTCTCGATTACATTATTGTGAATGAAGATGGCATTTGCATCATAGTCAAAGGAAAGTGCATCATGGGGGTCACTAACTTTATCGAAAACATTATTGGACAAATAGATATCATCCGCACTTCTGTCAACCAAATGAATGAAGGTGCAGGGTGGGGAGATTGGGGTTTTGGTTTATGGTACAAAGGGCTTATCAATATGGCCATGTATGCTGCTATTGTTCATTTGCTCATTTTGTTAGTATTGCTATTGATAAGTGTATTATTGCTAAAATATTAATTTATATTGACAACATTGGTTGCACCCAGAAAATGCTAATTCTCCACTTTGATGATGATGAGGAAGCATCATCGCCTGTCCCTGATTCCTCTTCAGAGGAAGAGAAAGGATTGCAGTCTTTCACTGCCATCGAATTGGATTAATTTGGTCCATGCCTTTATGGTGTGGTCATAGAATGACCAATGCAGGGAATGAGGATCTATCATTTGAATTTAGCTGTTGTCAGATGCAACATGTATATGTAGATTTTTATTAACTACGAAATGGCTTTTCAAATTAAAATAACACAACATAATGGCAGAAAGTAAGAACTTGACTCTGTGAACTTGTGCTGCTGCTTTGTTGAGTTAAGCTAAATAGAAGATAAGTGATTATAATGGATTTTCATAATATGAATTATAAGACAGTGATTTCGTATTTGAGGTAAACTTGAACTAGTAAACATGCGTATAACAAACTGTTTCCCTTGAAATATCATTGGATTAGCCTGTCGACAATCATGTCACTATATTACAGTTGATTGGACTTTTCTGCTAATTAAGATCTTTTTCCCAGGAAATATCATTGGACTATCCTGCTGTAAATCATGTCACCTTATTAGATATCATTGGTATTTTCTTGTAATTCAGGCTGTACTATCTATAAAAAACATAAATAATGTGTAATTGTCAAATGGATTTGCACTATTTCTCTACGGAGCACAGAAACTTTGAACCTCCACCTTGCTTGGCAAATCTACCCCAGGTTACTCCTATTTATTAATTTATTAAACGGGTAACCTTGCTTTAAACAGATTGTACTCCTAGTCATTCTTTTGACGAGTCCTAAAACCAAGAGGGCCTATAACGGGGTATAAATCTTCACTCCAACAGGACCTCCCTGTTCTTATGTCTCGAATGGTAAAGGCACATATTCTATACGCCTTCTGAACGACCCTATTAACCTGTCCTGCTACCTTTAGAGATCTGTTAACAAGCTCCTCAAGATCTTTTGGTTCCTTTGCCCTACCTAGTGTCGTATTATTCATTGAGTACTGCCTTGTCTTGAAGCTTCTAGTAACCGGTATCACCTGCAGGTTTATCAGGGTTACATTCCACCTGTCATTCATCTGCCCATTCACCAACATATCTATTTCTGATTGTCACCGAAGAATATTTTCCTCACTTTCAAACATTCGTTCAATATTTGTGACATGGCAAACATATTTATCATCCCCAGCCACACTCAGCCCCGACAGCACACACATTCGCAGACACACAAGCATACTCTGACACACACAAACGCAAACACACACACACTCACTCACATACAGACACAACAGACCCACACACACGTGCGCGCGTGTGCATGCACAAAAAGGCACATTCTTCATTATCATTTATGAATATCACCAACAGTAAGGGACCCAACATTCATCCGAGTAGTACACCACTTCATCTGAACACCAGCCTTCAATTACACATCCAGCTTTCTATCAACACCCTCTGCCTCCGCTAACAGAGCCAATTTTGGAACCAAATTGCTAATTAATTGTGGATGTAACGTGCTTTTACCTTAGTTATCAATCTCCCATGTGCTGCCTTGTCAAATTTTTTGGTGAAAACCATATACACTGCATCAGTGGACCTACCCTCATCGACAGACACGGTCAACTCTCGAAAAGTCCCACCAGATTTGTGAGCCATTTCATCTCTGTAACAAAGCCACAGTGACTGATCGAGCCTTGCCACTCAAAATGGAGATCAATTCTCTCCTTCAGAATTTTCTCTAATAGTTTCCCGTGCACTGGGAATCACTGACGTGTAATTTCAGGTCAATTTCCAAAACCCTTTTTGAGAAGTGGAAACACATCAGCTGTGCTGAAGTCCTCTGACTCATCGCGTAGCTGAAGAGGAATTAAAAAATTGATCACAGTACTTGTAATTTCCACCATCATCGCCTTGGTTACAGCTCCCGCAGACCTCAGGACTTGTCCACTTTTACACTCGCGAAACGTACTTTACAGAATAGAATCCCAACAGTATGGAAACAGGCCCTTCGGCCCAACAAGTCCATGCCGACCCTCCGAAGGGCAACCCATACTGGCCCACTCCTCCGCCCCAATACACTACACCTAGCCGCAACGAATGAACCCAACCTAGTCTTACCCGAACACTATGGGCAATTTCGCTTGGTCAATTCATCTAACCTGCACATCTTTGGATTGTGGGAGGAAACCAGAGCACCTGGAGGATCAAGACATTCCAACGTCCTTTAAAGCTAAGTGAGAGAAAGAATTCTTAATAAAACACTCATAATGTGGAAGAATGAGACATTTTACACACACACATTCAAGCACACGCATGACACATATGCCTCTCACACGTAAATTATTCTTCTACCTTTCTACTTAATACAATCTTTTGCACAGGAAAACAGTTCCCTCGGCTTATCAATGATTCCTTCAGGCTTCCCACTGAGCAAATACACGAACCCATTTCAATATGAGGCAACATAAATGGTTTCACAATTGTTCACTTTCAATCCAATTAAATGAAATTTTCAGCCCTATTATGTCTACATTCCCATTTGGTAGAAATCAAATAATGAGAAATTAATATTACACTCAATGTTAAATAGCAAAACAGAAAACCTTTATTTTGTTATTGGAACAAAAGTATCACGTTTGGGTTCGAAATATTCAGATACTTCCAAAGTATTATGATGGACTCAGGTCGTCTTCTCATGGTTAAAGTGGTGCTGGAAGAGCACCGCAGGACAGGCAGTATCCGAGGAGCATGAAAATCTAAGTTTCGGGTAACAGCCCTTCGTCCTGATGAAGTGCTTTTGCCCGAAACATCGATTTTTCTGCTCCACAGATGCTGCCTCACCTGCTGTGCTTTCCCAGCACACCTCTAATCTTGACTCTAACCTGCAAAATCTGCATCACCACCTCTGACAAGTCTTATCATGATGGCTTCCGGAACTTCAGTTTAATGTGTAATCGGAATTGTGCCTCTAATCCTACTATTGTCAATTGTTGTAAAATCCCATTGTTTCACTAATGTCCTTTTGGGGAAAGAAAACTACTATCTGTACCTGGTGTGGTCGACATGTGACTGGTCTGTTTGTTGGAGGCCAGCCATTTAAACTCCAGGACTTCACTGCTGGCGTTCCTCAAGACTGTGTTTGAGGCCTAATTGTGTTTAGTAACTGAATAACTGCCACTCCCTCAATCATGACGTCATAAGTCAGAATCCGTTAACACAATTAGTTGTACGACTGATCTGAGATGTAGAGAAGCAAGATGATCTTTAGGTTGAACTTGCCAACTGCCGTGTCTCTCACTCTCTCCCTCTCCCTCTCTCTCTCTCTCCCTCTCTCTCTCTATCTCCCTCTACCCACTTTCTCCCTCCGTCTCTCATCACACCCCTCCCTCTCCCTCTCTCTCACCTTCTCTCTCTCCCCTTCTATCATTCTCTCTCCGCTGTATCGCCCTCTCTCTCCCCTATCTCCCCTCTCTCCCCTCTCTCTCCCTCCGTCGCTCACCACACCCCTCCTTCTCCCTCTCTCTCTCACCTTCTCTCTCTCTCCCCTTCTAACATTCTCTCTCTCCCGTATCCCCCTCTCTCTCCCTGTCTCCCTCTCTCTCCCCTATCTCCCCTCTCTCTACTCTCTCTCCCTCCTTCTCTCTCCTCCTTCTCTCTCCCTTACTCAATCTCACCTCTCTCTCCCTCCCTCTTCCCTTCTTTCTCTCCCACTCTTCCTTTGTCTCCCCCTCTCTCCCACTCCCTCTTTCCCTCTCTCACCCTCTCTCTCCCAATCTCTCGCTCCCTCCCTCGCTCCCTATTTCTCTCTCTTACTCTCACTCCCTCTCACTCCCTCTCCCCTCTCTCTCACTCCCTTTCTCTCCCCAGCTCCTCTCTCTCTCCCCTTCCCGTCTTTCTCTCTCTCCCTATCTTACTCTCTCTCCCCTATCTCCCCTCTCTCTCCCTCTCCCTTCCTCTTTCTCCCTCCCTCTCTTCCTCTCTCCCTTCCTCTCTCATTCTCTCTCCATCTCACTCCCTCTCCCCTCTCTACCTCCCTCTACCTCCCGCTCTTTCACTCTCCCCTGCTCTCTTTCCGATTCCCTCTCTCTTCCCTTCTCTCTCTCCGTCTCTTTCCCTCCCTCTCTCTCCAACTCTCTCTCCCTCTCTCTGTGTCCCCCTCTCCCTGTCTTTCTCCCTCCCCCTCTCTCGCTCGCCCTTCTCTCTCCCCCTCTCTCTCCCTCTCTTCCTCTCTCTCCTCTCTATCCCTCCCCAACCACCCTCTCTTCCTCTCCCTCTGACAATCTCTCATTCACTCCCTCTCTTTCTCTCACTCCCTCCCTCTCCCTCTCTCTCCCTAACCCTCTCTTTCTCACTCCACCCTCTCCCCCTTTCCTTCTCCCTCCGTCTCCCTCCCTCCCTAAGTCTCTCTCTCACCTCCTCCCTCTTTCTCTCTCTCCTCCTCTCCCTTTCTTAGGGGGGAAGTAAACGTTGAAATGTTGTAACGCTCAAAGTAGCCTTCTCAACCATCAAATATTTCTGCTGATGAATGCTCAATTTCCTGGAGAATTGTCTGATAGGTCATTATATTTTCTTGCCGTCTTCCTGCAGGGGTAGAGCACCAGCACTCACATCGCTCGCATCCAGCTACTTTGAATGACTTTGCGTAATTAGGTGTGGCAAAAACCAGGGTAATGGTTAACATAGTTTTCAGGCTATCAAATGCTTTCGGACAGTCCGTTGTACACTGATACATCTTTCCTTTCTTTCGCACTTCAGTGAGTGGAGCAATCACAAAGGCTAAAATTTGGGACAAATTTCCGAGAAAATCGACTCAATCCCAGGGAATCATCGTACAGGTCATTTCATCAATGGAATGTGAAAGTCCCCAAATACCATCGATTTTGTATTGCATGGGGTCATTTGTCTACGTCCAATAACATGACCCAGGAAGGTGACGTGAGCTTTGTCCAATTCACCTTTAATCAGGTTTATCACCAAGCCTGCCTCCCAGAGTCGAAGAGTCACAGAGATGTACGGCATGGAAACAGACCCTTCGGTCTAACCCCTCCATGCCGACCAGATATTCCAACCCAATCCAGCCGCATCGCCAGCATCGGGCCCATAATCCTCCAAACCCTTCCTATTCATATACCCATCCAAATGCCTCTTAAAAGTTGCAATTGTACCAGCCTCCACCATTTCCTCTGGCAGCTCATTCCATACACGTATCACCCTCTGCATGAACACGTTGATGTTAGGTCTCTTTTATATCTTTCCCCCTCACCCTGAACCTGTATCCACTAGTTCTAGACTCCCCAAACCCAGGGAAAAATCTTTGCCTATTTACCCTATCCATGCTCCTCATGGTTTTACAAACCTCCATAAGGTCACCCCTCAGCTTCCGACGTTCCAGGGAATACAGCCCCAGCCTGTTCAGCCTCTCCTTGTAGCTCCAATCCTCCATCCTGGCAACATGCTTGCGGTTTTTTTTCTGAACCCTTTCAAGTTTTACAACTTCTTTCCGAAAGGAAGGAGACCAGAATTGCATGCAATATTCCAACAGTGGCCGAACCAATGTCCTGTACAGCCGGGGCATGAGGTCCTAAATGCTGTACTCAGAACTCTGACCAATAAAGGAAAGCATACCAGACGCCTTCTTCACTATCCTATCTACCTGCGACTCGAGTTTCAAGGAGCAATGCAACTGCAGATATAATCTGCAAATACACGTAAACTCTCCCGAAACTATCACAATCGACAAGAACAGCGTATCATTGAACTAAAGGCCATTTTTGTTCTTTTTTCAATACAATGACCAAGAAAATAGCCCATTGTCGAACCTCTACAAAACACCACTCCAGGCTAACTTAATACTTATGGCTTATATTCTTAAGTTTAATCAAGAGACATATCTTAATAAAACATATTATCAAAAAAGAACCCAGTTAACTCGCTACTGCAAAGTCACTGTACGGCCAGACTTAAAATATTCACTTATCTGTTTATGTGCTGTGACCCCTCCCAAACAGGTTCCTCCAAGGTCAGTATCGAATTTCGCTGTTTGTTCATTTTCCTAGATGCACTCTGATGTCCAGCGATACATGAATTCAAACAGTAAAGACAGTAACTGTGCAGATTCATTGTGGTGAAGTCTCTCTCTCTCTTTCTCTCTCTGTCCTGCACTGACCTCACCTTGTATTTCCTTTATCTGTTCCTGTCCCTTTTACAAGTGCTATTGGTTTCAATTAATTTTCCAAAGTTCCAAAACAACGCAACAGCATACAAGACAGTGATTGTAGCTCCTGGAATTTGAGGAAATCACCTCCAACACCTCAAATACCTCAAAAAGGAGCAACGTGTTACTGCTAGAAATTGTTCCCGTCCTTGAACATTGATTACCCAGAGAGATTTCACAAATGAGAATGTGGACAATATACCAGTAGTGATGAAGTGTAGAGGTGATGAAACCTTCACTGGCCTTTTGTTATTGGTTTTCTTTCAATAAAATGTGGTTCGAGATGTGAACTGGGAACTGTTTGCTGAGAGTAACTTGTGGCCTTTCAGGCAGCTTGCGGGAAAAGGAACAGACCAAACAATCTATGTTTGTTTGTGAAACCACCATTTGATGGTCCTCAATTCCTGAAGCAATCCATGTTCAAATAGTGCAAGACCTGGACAATGTTCTTGCAGCATGACCATCTCGAGCAAGGTCCTTGTGTTTCAATGGCATTATCAAGATTACGTTCCCGACAGTTACCATTGATCAGAAATTGAACAGGCGTAGCCAAACAAATCCTGTGGGTCCAACAGCACTTCAGATGCTGGGAATCCTGCAGAGAGTAACTTACTGCTGAGCTCTTCCCATTTCCTCTTGGCCAAAGCTTGCTCAGCATCTGCAAGGCATAAGTTGGGAGTGTGATGGAGCTCTCTCTACTTGCCTGGATGAATGCACCTCCAACAACATTCAAGAGCATTGTCGTGATGCAGAACAGAGCAGCCCCTGGATTTGACCCATATCCACAAACACTCATCCTTCCATCATCAATGCTCACTGTATCATGTGAGATCTCCTGCAGCTTCTCACTTGACTTTGAAGCTATATTCTGAGTATTCATCGATTTTATTTGACTGCCTCCAGTCCACTCAGACTCTCTGATGGAGGAGGGTATTGTACACTTTCGGAGATTCAGAGTGACGTTGACATGCGATGGGTGTATGATGGAGGATCTGTGGGGTTGGGGTGCAGTGGCTTTCTTTCTGAAATAATAAATAAAATCTTCTGTCCGAACGATGGTTTTGTTGTTGAAGTGAAAAGCAAAACATCAGATTTGGAAAATTAACATCATCTCCATTTGTATTTTTTGGATCTTGAAGGCAGCGCCCAAGACAAGAGCATTTCCTTGTATAGTATTGGCTGACACGGTCTGCTCGGTAATTACAGTGTTGAGAATTTCTTTCAGTCACTCCTTAAGAAGGAAAAATATTTTTTCCCCTGAGCTCAGAAGCGAGTATTTCAGAAACAGGAAAAGCAGCTGCTCAGTTCTATCACAGGTTTCTTGTCCCTCCATTAATTGGAGACAACAGAAGCCCTCTCTGTCCAGTCCGTGTTCCAACAAGCCCAACAGGATCCTAAAGCAGAGCCTGGTCTTCAGTTCACTCGGATTTTCCCTGTCATTGGCTCCAGACCTCCCTCCGTTGTGACTATGTGGTAATTGGTGTGCAGTGTCCACTCCACAGTAAAAGAATCTACAAACGGACAGATTCCATCAAAACCCTGCCTCACCCGCAAATGAATCTGGGAGCTGGAATATCAGGAACCTGATGGATAACACCAACACCAATAGGCCTGAATGATACACTGCTGCCATCGCCCAGCATGACAAAACTGTCATCACCACCGTGAGTGGGATATGACTGGCAGGAGAAAGGCAACATAAAGAAAACGATGGCGGGTATACCTTTTTCTGGAAAAGCAAACACAGGACATTGTCTCAATGGGATGGGCTTCACCATAACAAATAAATTGGTCAGACATTCCAACAAATCCCCTGTGGGGTAAATGAGCTCCTCGTGACCCTCTGACACACCCTGGACCAGAAGCAGTCTTCTCAGCTGTCAGTGCCTCTGCGCTGAATCGAGACACAATGGAGAAGACAAGAGACTCATTCTACACCAGCCTCGAACTATTGCTATCCCACCGAAGGAAATATTTTCTCGGGCAGTGCCTCACAGCCGACCTGATGATGACTAAGATACCTGAGTGACAGAGTGCCCACAGCATGTGGTCCACCCTAAACTCCTCCCCAGTCAGCAGCTCTGTGGAGACCCCCAGCCTCTCAAACAGGAAACCCCAGGATTGGCTCAGTGAGAAGTACGGGAGATCCAGGATCTCCGAGATCGCAAACGTGAGGTAGCTCCACCATAACTCCAGCTAAAGGAAACAAGCGGAAACGCTACTGCAGTCTGAGGTGAAACAAAGAAGCCACGGCCTAAAGAATCGATGATGGGTGGAGAGAGTCAGCAGGAGAATCCGTGATTCACTGACAGACAACAACCTGCTCAGTGACACCACTCAGCTCCTGACCTCATTCCAGCCTTAGTCCAAACATGGACTAAAAGAGCTGAATTCCAGAGGTGGGGTGAGGCTGACTGTACTTAACTTCAAGGCTACATATGGCCTGGTGTGGCTTCAAGGAGCCTGAGCAAAACTGGATGCAATGGAAATCGGGGGAACTCTCCACTGAATGAAGTCATCCCAGGCAGAAAAGAAGAAAGTTGTGGTTCTTTGAGGTCAGCCACCACAGCTGCAGGGTTTCTCTATCCTCAAAGGAGTGTCTTAGGTCTAACCATCTTCAGTAATTTCATCAATAGACTCCCCTTCATCACAGGGTCAGACATGGGGATATTAGCTGATGATTACATTGTGTTCAGCAGTATCTGCGACTACTCAGGTACTGAAGTAGTCCTTATCCAAATGCAGTGAAATCGGGGCAATATCCAGGCTTGGGATGAAAAGTAGAAAATCGCATACATGACACATAAATGCCAAGCAGTGATCAACTCTAACAACAGAGAATCACATCATCGTCCTGTGACATCAATGGGGTTACCGTTGCTGATTCCTCAACTATCAACGTGTTGAGATTAGCATTGACCAGACTCTGAAGTTGACAATCCATTTAAATACAATGGTGTCAAGGCAGGACAGAAGCGAGGAATACTGCAGGGAATAACTCACTTCCTGACTTCCACCTGTCCACCGCCTGATAGGTCCAAATCAGGAGTGTGGTGGACAACTCCCCATTTGCTGAGATGAGTGAGGCTGCAACAACACTCAAGAAGCTTGACACTATCCGGGATAAAACAGTTCACCCGATGGCCACTAAAAACATCTTATTTCCACCACTGACTCTCAGTAGCAGCAATATGTACCAACGACCAGATGCATTGCAGAAATGCACCAAAGTTCCTCAAATAAAACCTTCCAAACCCACATCATTACAAAGGATATGGGCAGCAGATACAAGGAATCACTATGCACTACAAATTCCCATCCAAGTCAATCATCTTCCTTGATTGGAAATATATCACCTTTCTGTATGTATCTCTGCTTCACAATTCTTCATTAGAGACAAAAAAACGTCGACATATCCACCTCCTGTTTACCCAGTCCTGAACAAGGATTACATCCAAATCATCGATGTCTCTACCCGCTGATGCTGCCTGACTTGCTGTGTTATTCCGGCCTCCTGCTTGTATATTTACAGCACTTCATAACAGTATTGTGTGTCTATTACAGCACACAGACAACAACAGTTCAGGAAAATAGCTCACCAACACATTGTCAGCAACCATTAGAGATGAGCAATAAATGCTGACCCAATCAACGATGCCCATGAATGGATTAGGATTCATTAAAAATGTTGTCCAATCATGACGAATGGTGGATACAGGGTTTGATGTGTTTTTTAATGGAAGCTGGTGGGCTGCAGGCGGTACCTTGCTTGTTGTGAAGAACTGAAGTGATATGCTGGTTGGAACAATCTGTCAGTCTTTCAGAGGCACGGTCTACGTACGTGGTATCACTCAGAAACTGAGATTCATATCCCAGATTACTCACATGCGAGATAGATAGAACAAATTTGATATGTCCTCGTATCTGGAATATTTGGAAACATCGTTAAATTATTGTCATGAAAACAATTAGGACGTGGAATATTTTCATTCGAGGGAAAAATAATAGGATATTTTCAAAGTGGCTGGGCTAAGTAATAATTTGATCCTTGTTGCGATAAACAGACTCAGCATTGGTGCGCTCTGTTTTCATTAAATTTCAATCTGAATATTGAATTCAACAAATGGATGGATTTGTTCATTGGTCGATCAAGTGGCTATGATCAAAGCATTTGTGATCTTTAATCATTACACTTTGCTGTGAATGATAAATACGATATTGCAAACATCTTCATAAAATTTCGACAGTAATGTTAGTTGGGATCATGCTGACCATTAATGTAGATGCACAATTCTGTTCAGACACTGGGATTGTGGAGCTGATCTACACTGGATATTGTTGATGAGGGATTCTATGCAAGATGTCACGTAATCCATCACTTTTCGAACACCTTCAGAAAGGGTTTGCTGTAAAGTGTAAAAGTATGAAGCTTACCTGACTCACTGGATGTCAAAAACATGGACGAACTTACGAGACATTGGCAGCTCATTTGTATAAATGGTAAAAATTGCACTGAGCCTTGTGCTAGTCCATTGGCCAATCTGCTCCATGCACTTCCCCCTTGTTTCAGAACAGATTTAAATTGTTTGTTGTGAGGAAATGATTGAATAACCATCCAGATCCAGATTGGCAGCTGTCTGGAGATACTTAGGAGCTGGTCACTCTTTACCTGTGGTGCCAATGTTGTCCAGGAAGACTATATTTAGATTCCGGCTTTTCAATCGGATTATTGATGTTTATGGTAGTGCAAAGATCATGTGTTTACTCATCTAAACATGATTCAGCTGTTTATTGCAATTATTGAACAGAGCAATAATCAGCTAGTGAGGATCGTTACTAAATTTAGCAATAATTAGGTGTGCATTCTGATTATTGAAGTGAATAATCTTCAACTGAATAAAACCGTTATTTTGGTTTGATCTTAAGAGCCAAAGAAAGAAAAGAGGGGTTTACTCATTATTGTATAAAACTTAAACCTGACCTGCAGTATATTTCTCACAGACTATTCCAGCAACAATCAAACATAGTCACGCTCACAGAATCCCACATTCCAGACAATGTCCCGGACAAACCTATGCTAGTCGCAGAGCAGGTCCTGTCCCACTGGCAGGACAGAGCCAGCAGAGGTTTTAGCTTTGTAGGATACAGTCGGGGAGGGGGGGTAACCTGGAAGTGCTCAGAATTGATGCCTGTCTCCAAGAATCCTTCTGGCATCAGGTTAAACACGTACATAGAAACATTCTGCTGATTATCAATTACCGCATCCCTCAAATTTCCCTGTTTAAACACAACATTGAATGTGGAAAGGACAGAGAAAGGACTCTGTGTGGGAGGCTTCAGTGTCCATCACCAAGACAGGGTCAGCATCAGCACCTGCTGATCGTTCTGGCACACTCCAAAAGGCATTGCCACGAATCTACCTGACCCACATTTTATAGTTGCTGCATTATGTGATGTGATACTGTCTCTGTGTGAAATAAGACAGACTTCAAACAGCTCGACCAACTTATGACGAGGAGTTCATAAAGTTTAGTGGGCCATCTGCAGCATCAGAATTATACCTTGCACAGACAATCATAGACCATCTGCTCAACATAGCTGACTGGAGGTTTTGGATAGCCTGGGGCGTTGTTTACTCTGGGGCATCAGAGGCTGAGGGAAGAATTGATCGAGGTTCATAAAATCTTGAGGGGCATGGATAGGGTAAATAGTCAAGGTCTTCCACAGGGTAACGGAGTCCAAATCTCGAGGGCATAGGTATAAAGTGAGAGGGAAAAGAATTCAAAGCGATCTGGCGGTGGTCTGTGTGTGTGGGCGGTGTGGGGGGGCGTGGTTAATCCCTTGATGCAGAGGGTGATGTATATATGGAACAAAGACATTTCGATGGATACATGAATAGGAGTGTCAGGAGCAGGTGAGTGGGACCAGTTTAGTTTGGGAGCATGTTCAACTTGGACTGGATGCATGGAAGTGTCTGATTCCATGCTTTATGACCCAATGGTTCTATGATGGAAGCTGGTAAAATTACAACATTGAAAAGGACTAGAAATTCTTCAGAATGGTTCAATGAATAGTACAACAGGACATATAAACAGCAGAACTGAAAAAGAACATACGAGGTTCCAACCTGGTGAAGCTCCAGAACAGGACGACTTTTCTCTGCAACAAGTGATGGAGAGAGCTAAGCGATCAAACAACCAATGAAACTACGCTTTCTTTCCACTGATGGTACCAGACCTGTTGTGTTCCACTAGTAATTTCTGGTTTTGCATCGCATCAATGATCTGCAGATCCACGCTCTGGCATATTTACTCAAAAAAGATGGTGGACAAATAAATCACTGGGTGAGAAGGCTGCTCTCCACCAACTAAACCCTCAGTTATGGGGGAGTCCAGGACATCAGTGCAAAAGGTAAAGCTGAAGCATTTGCAACACTCCTGAACCGAAAATACCAAGGCATTCATCCATGTCAGCCTTCTCGTGAGGTCCCCATGTTCACAGATCTCAGTCTCCAGCCAATGCAATTCACTCTCCCTCATGTTATGGAATTACAGGGGGTACTAAATACTGAAAAGGTTGTGGGTCCTGACAACTTAAATATCGAAAATTTGACACCTGCTGAGCCAATGTTTTCTGATGCTGCAACAGCACTGGCATGGACCAAGAATGTGAAAAATTCCCAGGCATGTTTTACACAGAAAAATCAGGGCCAATCTGATGTTGTGAAATAACGTCTCATCTGTCCATTCTCTAACATGGAAATTGGAAGGAAGGTGTCATTGACAGGGCTATCAAGCAATACATGGTCAGCAATAACCTGCTTATTGATGGCCAGGTTGTGTGCCACATGGGCCATTGATTACAGCCTTTTTTCAAAGAAGTTGAACTAGAGACGAGAAGGTAGAGGAACTCCCCTCAACGTCATGATACCATTTGACCAAGTGTGACACTAGGAGGGAAAGGAAAAACCACGGTCAATGAAAATCCAGAGAAAAGTCTCTGCTGGTTGCAGCAATAACTAGCAAGAAGGATGACTGTTGTTTTTGTGTGTGTGTGATCCAGCTCCCTCAGAGCCAGCTCTCAAAGTGAACAGAGACTCAGATCCTTCTGTTTGTGCTTTACGCCCCCAGACTACCGCCAAACTGTGGTAGTGCTTATTTTTCGCCTGCACCCATGTTGTGTGTGTGCAGGTGTGAAGACAGTTGTTATTGTTCATGTCAACAATTTCACCTTCAGGACATCTCTGCAAGACTTCCTCAGGAAACATTCTGGTTCTAACCATATTCACCTGCATCGTCAATGAACACTCAGAGGCCCATCAATAAGCAATGTTAATATAGTGTTTTGAACGTAGCTGCTTTCCATGCAGTTAAACCGGGTTCAATTCCTAGCCATTGCATGGTTGCAATTTTAAATTCACCACCAAGAGGATTGATGAGGATAGGGCAGTGAATGTTGTCTATATAGAGTTTACTAAGGTATTTGACAAGATCCCACATGACAGGCTAGTCCTGAATGTTAGGTCATATGGTATATAGGGAGAGATAGCAAACTGGATTCAAAATTTACTCAATGTTAGCAAGCAGAGGGTAATTGTTGAAGGTCGTGTCTCGGACTGGTGCCCTGATGCTCGTGGTGAGCCACAGGGTTTGGTGCTGGGACCTTCGGCATTTGTTACTTGTATAAATGATCGGCATGATGAGTAAGTTTGCAGATGATACAAAATTAGGAGGTATCATTGATAGCGAGGAAGATTGTCAAAGATTGCAGGGATGTGGGCTGACGATTGGCAAACACAATGCAATTCAGATAAATGTGAGGTGTTGTACTTTAGAAAGTCAATCCAAGGTAGAACTTACACCATAAATGCTAAGGTGCTGAACAGTGTTGTGGAACAGAGTGACGCAGGAGTATAATTACATCGTCCTTGGAATGTGGGGCCACAGGTAGACAGGATGGTGAAGAAGGCATCTAGCATGCTGGCTTACATCAGTCAAAGCAACGAGTACAGGAGTTGGGATATTATGTTACAGCTGTATAAGTCAGTGGTGATGTTGCACTTGGAGTATTGTGTTCAGTTTTGGTCACCCTGTTGCAGGAAAGACACAAATAATGCTGGAAAGATTTGCCAAGAAGTACCAGAATTAATCGACCTGAGTTATAGGGAGAGGTTGGCCAGGAGAGGACTTTATTCCTTGGATTGAGGAGAATGAGGGGTGTCCCTATTGATGTGCATAAAATCATGCAGGGCAGACACAGAAGGAATGTTTTTAACCTTATTCCAAGTGGATGGAGAATTAAAAACTGGAGAGCATAGGTTGAAGTTGAGAAGGGAAAGTTTTAGGAAGGATCTGAGGGGCAATTTCTTCACGCAGAGAGTGAATGGAATGAGTTGCCACAGGAAATGGTTGAGGGAGGTACAATAACAACATCTAAACTTCATTTGAAAAGGTACATGGATGGGAAGGGTTTAGAAGAATATAGAAAAAATGCAAGCAATTGGAAGGAGCACATGGTCAGCATGGAGTAATTTGGGCCAAAGGTCCTGTATCCATGCTATATCCCTCTAAACCATTCCCAGTAGTGCACCCATTCAGATGCCTCTTCAATAGTGCAATGTACCCACCTCCTCCACTTGTTCCATACACGCACCACTTGTTCCAGCTTGTTCCATACACGCACCACTCTCTGGGTGAAAAACTTGTCCCTCAGTTCCCTTTTAAATCTTTCCCCTCTCGCCTTAAAGCTGTGCCCTCTAGTTTTGGACGCCTCAATCTTGGGAATGAAACCTAAGATCTTCACCCTATCCATGCCCCTAATGCTTTTATAAATCTCTACAAGTCTCCCCCTCAGCCTCCGATGTTCCAGTTAAGATCACCTTCAACTGACTCAGCCTCTCCAACTCTCCAGCCCTGGTAACATTTTTATAAATCCTTTCTGAACCCTTTCAAGTTTCATAATATCTTTCCTGTCGAAGGGAGACCAGAATTGAACGTAGTATTCCGAAAGTGGACTAACCAATGTCCTTTACAGCCTCAACATGACATTCCAATTCTTATACGTGAAGCAATGACCAATAAAGGCAAGCATGCCAAATGCCTTCTTCACAGTCCTGTTTATCTGCGATCAGACTTACAAGAAACTGTGAATCTGCACTCCAACATCTCTTTGCTTGGCATCACTCCCCAGGACCTTGCCATTAAATGTGTAGGTCCTACTCTGGTTTGCGATACAAAAATGGAACATCTCACATCTATCTGAATTGAACCCCATCTGCCACTTCTCAGCCCATTGGCCCATCTGATCAAGGTGCATTGGACTCTGAAGCAATCTTATTCGTTGTCCAGTACACCTCCAATATTGGTGTCAATTGTAAACGTACTAACCATCCTGCCGGCAATGACATCCAAGTCACAAAGGGGTTTGCAGGATTTATTGTGTCACCTCTAGATCTGAACTCCAAACTTCCCAAACTCCGTGTGAATATTGTACAGGTGCTGCACATATTATAAAGAATGATTCTTGGTACGGGGATATCAGTGCTGGTGATAGATTTGAGAAGCTTGGCATTTCTGTTTCGGTTGAAAGTGATTTTTTTAAATAGGCGTCCTCACATTTGTGGGTCATCTGACCAGAGAAAATGGATTTAAAACTACCCGACTCTCAAAGAGCTGGAATACAAACTGACGCTCAGGTTATTGTCAAAGAAGCAAATGGAAGAATAAGATGATTTTTTAAATTTGAAAGAACGCATATTTTGTGAGGATGTAAAATGAACCGTCTGAGTCTGGCTTTGCACTAAATTATGCCAGAATGCGATTGAATCAGTAACTGACATAATCAAATTAATGCCACCACAGAAGAGTGACAATGAGGTGACAAGAATTTCTCCTGCAGAGGGAGGGGAGGGACATGGTACAATGAAAGTTCAATTGCATTGCTGCAAGTAATCCAGGATAATGTAAATTATTTGCTACATGGGTAATAATGGCCTATTCTAGAGAAGGTTCGCTACTGTTAGAGATTCTTATAATAAATTGTGACTACTGACATCACTGAAGCAATGTGAAGTACATTCTCTCAGCACCACTTTGCTGGACAAAAATCAAATACTAATTATAAAGCAAACGTAGATTTAAGCGGTGCATTAAAGGTCAGGAAAGCATAGTTAATGCAGCAAACAAAGTTAATGAGAGACTGGAAAGCAATACAATATATTTATATTCGGGCAGCTTTATTAAAACAACAAACTGCCTCTTTGTTCGTAAAGTAGTGGGATTTAAGTTTTTCTATTGAGACACGGTCCACACATCTTCCAAGTTATGTGATCCAACTGCAATTAACACAGCTCAATGCGGTCAGACGTATCCAGCCACAGTTTAATTTCAGTTACAAATATCTTCTCTCAACTCAGAATTATAAAATTGTCATTATTATCGTTGCGACATCAATCTCCCCGTGGATGTCGCACAGATCATAAGGATCTCGGAATAGAATACCTCCAACGTGGAAACAGGCCCAACAAGATCACAACCACCCTCTGAAGAGTAATCCGCCCAGACCTATTCCCCCTACCCTATGTTTACCTCTGACTAATGCATCTACACTACACATCCTTGAACACAATGAAAATTTAGTATGACCAATTCAACTAACCTGCAAACCTTTGTATTGCGGCAGGACACCGGATTACCCGGAGGAAACCCACGCAGACACAGGGAGAATGCGCAAATTCCACACTGACAGTCGCCCAAGGCAGGAATCAAACACAGGTCCTGAGCACAATGATGCAGTAGTGCCAACCACTGAGACACCATGCCAGCCTGGAAAAAGCCACAGAATGCAATACCTCAGAATTTAGTGTTTGCATATCACGTGCAACAACAACGACTTACCAATCCAATCTATAAATGCATCTCCCAATTAAAGATGCCAGGAAAGATTCCAACATGCTCCTTGCCATCAATGGTGTTTCTGGTAACTGTCCACAAGCATTTACAGTTTGTAGATGATATATCCTCTGTTTCTCCTTGTTAATTAAGAAATTTGCATTCTGATATAGTGCTCAGTGTTAGACCCATGAAAAATTGCAATATCATCCAGTTAAATTATATATTGTAAAAAAATTTTAGTGTTGTTTTCATTGCCTCAACTGATTTAGCAGGTTTAAAACATCATTGCACTTAGTCAAATGTTATAAACTCCTGAATCAAACCTCAGAACTGGAGGTTACCTTCTCGGAATGCATGATTGGAAATGTCAGCAGTTATAGAACTGCAATGGATTTTGGTCACTCAAAGCAGGGTATCTTGCAAACCCAGTATTATCACATTCCTGTGAATACTTATTTCTTTATATTTGTATTGATAACAACACATTTCCTCCTTCCTACTTTAGGTAACACTACAATAAAAAAGTTTCGAACTGATTAATCTCCTTTATACAGTGTGGGTTTTAGGTTCTGTTTGCTATGCTGTTGAATATTAAGTATCCCGTTGTCAGCGTGGGTAGCTATTGAGATGTGTATGTGGAACTTTTCAATTTTGGGAAGGATGAAGATTTGAGGAAATATTTTCTTCATATTGAATCATACAGCACAGAAACATCCCATTTGCCCACTTGTTCATGCAGATCAGATATCTTACTTAGTCTTGTCCCATTTGCCAGCATTTGGCCCAAACCCCCTAAATCCTTCCTTTTCATATACCCATACCTTTGAATTGTTCTAATTTTAACCACCTCCGTTACTTTCTCTGGCAGCTTGCTCCATACATTTCTTGATGGAAAGTTGTAATCCGCAGTTCTCATCTGCTGTTGGCTGATAGTAAAAAGAACAAAGAAAATTTACAGCCCAGGAACAGGCACTTCGGCACTCCAAGCCTGAGCCGATCCAAATGTTCTGACTAAACCTGTCGGTCAATTCCTAAGCATCTGTATCCCTCTGCTCCCCAACTACTCATGCATCTGCCCAGGCGCATCTTAAACGAATCTACCGTGCCTGCCTCTACCACCTCCACTGGCAACGCATTCCAAACGCACACCATCCTCTGTGTGAAGTACTTACCGCGTGTATCACCCCTGAACTTGCCACCTCTCCACTTGAACGCATGACCTCTCGGTATTGGATCCTTCACCATGGGAAAAAGCGTGTCTCTGTCCACCTTGTCTATACCCTTCATGATTTTCTAACCCTCAATCAGCCCCCACCCCCATCTCCTGTTTTCCAGTGAAAATAAACCTCCCCTATTCAACTTCTCTTCATAGTTATCGCCTTCCATACCAGGCAACATCCTCGTAAACCTTCTCTGTCGCCTCTCCAAAGCGTCCATATCATTTTGGTAATGTGGCGCCCAGAACTGTACATGGTCCTCCAAATGCGGCCGAACCAATGTCTTGTCCAATTTTAACGTGACTTGCCAGCTCTTATACTTAATACCCCGTCCGATGAAGGCAAGCATACTATATGCCTTCTTGACCACTCTATCCTCCCGTGCAGCAACCTTCGTAGTACAATGCATCTGCACTCCCAGATCTCTCTGCCCATCAACTTTTCCCAAGGCTCTTCCATTCATTGTATAATTCGCTCTAGAATTAGACTTGCCTAAATGCATCACCTCACATTTGTCTGGATTGAAAGCCATCTGCCATTTTTCCGCCTAACCTTCCAGTCTATGTGTATCCTCCTGTATTCTCTGACAGTCCATTTTGCTTTCTCCACTAATCTTTGTGTCATCTGCAATCTTGCTGATCATTCCAACAATAGCCTCTTATAGATCATTTATGTATATTACAAACAACAGTCTCTCCAATACTGACCCCTGTGGAACACCACTGGTCGCCTTTCTCCATTTCGAATTCAACTACTACTCTCTGTCTCCTGTTGCTCAACCAGTTCTTTATCCACCTAGCTAGAACACCATGCACACCACGTAACTTCACTTTCTCCATTAGTCTGCAATGGGGAACCTTATCAAACGCTTAACTAAAGTCCATGTATGCAACATCTACAGCCCTGCCTTCATCTAACAACTTGGTCACTCCCGAGAAGAACTCTATCAAGTTGGTAAGGCACGATCTCCCCCGCACAAAACCATGTTGCACATCACGGATAAGCTCATTCCTTTCCAAATATGAAAATATCCTATCTCTCAGTACCAACTCCAGCAACTTCCCCACCACCGACGTCAGGCTCACGGATCTGTTGTAAACTGGAATATCCCTACTTCCCTTCTTGTACACGGAGACAACATGAGTAACCTTCCAGTCCTCCAGCACCTCACCTGTATTTAACTTTGCCATAAAGATATCTGTCAGGGCCCCAGCTATTTCCTCTCTCACCTCCCTCAGCAACCTGGGATAGATCCCATCCGGTCCTGGGAATTTGTCCACCTTAATAACCTCTATCACACCCAATACATCTTCCTTAGTTATGCCAACGTGATCCAGACTAATCAAATTTGTATCTCTAATCTCAAGATCCATTATGTTCCTCTCCTCAGTGAACACTAATGCGAAGTAATCATTTAGAATCTTACCCATTATCTCAGATTTGGCAAACAGCCTTCCTTCATTATTTTTTCGTGGACCAATCCTTTCCATTGTTACCCGCTTCCTTCTTATATAAGAATAAAAAGTTTTGGGATTTTCTTTAATTCTGCGAGATGGAGTGTCTTCATTTGAATGGAGACGCATGCAACGGTCAAGTGCATAGTTTTGAATTTCAAAATACAGGATCCAATCAGTTAAGAATTGATAATCAGTTCAGAATTGATAATCAGTTCTCTCTAACTCCTTAAACATTGGATTTTTCATGATCTCCTTCATTCCGCTTCTCCTGTCCAACAATGCATGTTGCTTGTTTCTGAATGAGTCCAGAGCTGAACATAGAAGCTTATTTTCCTACCTCACAGTGGCTATCCCTGAAATACTCATCTCTGAAGTATGTAATGAACCTGAGCATTATTTAAACCAACAGTGAATATGACCTATTCTTACTGTCAGCAACAAATCATTCTCTGTCATATGACCCTTCATGATTTCCCAAAGCTTTCCACAGGTTGGATATTATTCATTAGACTCCATGTGTTCACGATTATCATTGGAATTCCTCCCCCACCCTATCATCCAACACTTGGCCCGGATATTCCTGTTTCACCCCTGAGTCTGGTGCATTTCACAGCTGTTTTCACACTTTATCAGTCTGTTGCTGCCTGTTGGATAAACTGGAGGTTGCTTTCCTTCTCTCTTTACCACAACATACTGGATAGCTTCGTCTGGCCAATCCCAGACTGGTTTTTAGTACCTTCAACCACTTTGATGGAATTCCTGGCCCGATTTTTATGGAATGAAGTTGGGTAAGTGGCTGACATTTCAATGGGAAGAATGTGCTGCTGGAAAAGCACAGAAGGCCAGGCAGCATCTGAGGTGTAGGAGAATCAATGTTTCAGGCATATGCCCTTCTTCAGGAATGAGGCTTATAGGCCGTGGTGAGGGGTGTTAGCCAAAACGGGTGGGTGTGGGGCTAGCGGCAAGGTAGCTGGGAATGTGCTGGATATATGAAGGTGAGGAGTGGGTGATAGGTCAGAGAAGAGGGTGAAGCGGATCGATGGGAAGGAAGATGAATAATTCAAGGAGACAGTGCTCAGTTGGAGGCTTGGGACTGGGATAAGGTGGAGGGAGGGGGAATGAGGAAACTGGTGAAATCCACATTAATCCCGTGTGGATTCAGGGTCCCAAGGCCGAAGATGAGGCTTTCATCCTCTAGGCAGTACATGGTTAGGGTTTAGCGATGGAGAATGCCAAGGACCTGCATTTTCTTGGTGGAGTGGGAGGGGGAGTTGAAGTGTTCAGCCATGGAGCAGTTGACCAGGTTGGTGTGAGTGTACCAGGGATATTTTCTGAAAAGATTCGCAACTTGACATCCAGTCTCCTGATATCGAGGAGACCACATTTGGTGCACGGATGCAGTCGATGACATTTGTGTAGGTACAGGTAAACGTCTGTTGGATGTGGAAGGACCCTTTGGGGCTTTGGATTGAGGTGAGGGGGCAGCCTGTGGGCGCGGGTTTTGCACTTCCTGTGGTGGCAGTAAAAGGTCCTGGGAGTGAGGGATGTTGATCTGACGAGAATCCTGTCTGACTTGCTGTGCATTTCCATCACCACACTCTCTACTCTGATCTCCAACATCTGAATTCCTCTTTCTCCTACCTGGTCATTCAGTGGAGAAGAATTTTGTAGACAATGACAATAACTCAAGATTAATATTGAAAAAGACGAGGACAAGAAATTGAAGTTCTAAACTGGAGCAATCCCAAATTTTAATAAGATTGTGTGCGTTTGGACAGAGAGCAGACACTTTTAGGGGAATCCATGTCAGAGGAGTGGGATGCATTCAAGAAGGAAATAGAAAGATTACAGGGCCCACATGTTCCACTAAAGATGAACGGTGGTATTCATATCTACCGTGAAACCTACATACTGGGGAATATACAGGATAGGTTCACTGACAGTATGAAAATTGATGAAGTGCTGATGAGTGAAGAGGATAGCCCTCGATTATGGGATGGTGTAAATAGGATGGTGATATGGGCTGATCGGTGGCAAATTCAATTCAGTATGAGGATTTGTGAGCTGATGCACATGGGAAGGAAATACAAGGCAAGGGAAAAACATGAAGAATGTTATGAGCCTGAGACACACTGAAAATCAAAGGGTCCTTGCTGCACATGAACACCTTATGGCAGCAGGACAGGTCGATAATATGGTTCAAAAGGAACAAGGAACATTTTTTGTTCTTTTAATAGAGATGAAGTGCAAGGAAAATATGCTGCAATGGAATAAAATATTGGCCACGCCACAGCTAGCGTATTTTGCGCAGTTCTGGAATCCACAACGTAGGTGTATTTTGATTGCCCTGGAAAGGATGCAGAGATTTCCAGGATGATTCCAAGGTTGGAAAGCTTTAGGTACGAAGCGAGATTGGATGGATTAGGGTTGTTTTCCTTGGAACAGGGAAAAGTCTTGAGGGGACGTGGTTTCAATGTATAGAATCATAAGGAGCATAGACAGCAATGAAAGGACATAGGTTTTACCCTTTTTGGGCTTGTAAATGACCGGGGCATGGATGCAAAGAGGCAGGATATTTAGTTTGCGACTGAGACTATGGTGGCAACCTGGAAATTACTGCCAGTACGGGAAGAAGAGTTGTGCGCTGGAAAAGCACAGCTGCTCAGACAGCATCCGCCGAGTCGGGGAGGCGATATTTTGAGCATAAGCTCTTCATCAGGAATGAGGGAGCGGCCAAAGGGGGCTGAATCATAAATGGGAGGGGCGCTGTTGTGGGGGAATGTAGCTGGGAATGCAATAGTTAGATGAAAGTGGGAGTGATGGTGATAGGTCGGAGGGGAGGGTGGAGTGGATAGATGGACAGGAGGATGATTAGGTAGGACAGTTCAAGAGGGCGACGCCGAGTTGTAAGGTTGGATGTGGGATAAGGTGGGAGGAGGGGAACCTGGTGAAGTCCACATTGATCTCATGTGTTTGTGGGGGTCCCAAGCCGGAAGATGAGGCATTCTTCCTCCAGGCGGCAGGCAGCCAGAGTTTGATTCCCTGGATGACTGCTTGTAAGGGTAGTCGAGGCGGATACCCTGATAACAGAACTATTTATGTGTGCAGTTGTAATGGCAGGGTCATGGACCTAATGCGGGAAAACTACATGAGAATTGATAGGCAATTGCATTTGACCAGCACAGACTCTACAGGCCAAAGTGCATTTCTTTTTCTGCGTTATAAACCTCTCTGTCTCTATGACTTCTCCAACTCCTATATAGCACATCGTCTTTTCAACCAACATTTCTCCAGGGCCACTGATTCCAAAATGACCCTGACTGTAATGGTCCTAACTGTTGTTACTGCTCAGGATGCTTTTCTTTGTGAAGGCATCAGTGCCACCTTAGCAACGTACCCAGTGATGCACTTTTCATATTTCAGCAACACCCTCAACATTGAACATGCCATCCTCTGGCATTTCAACATGTTCAGCTCTATCAAAAACACAACACGTGTCTGTCCTCACAAGTTATTCCACTGGCTTTGATGTTCGACCGCTTCCAACATCTCTGTCATTTACCTTTCTCCCTTCACCTTTGATTTGATTTGGTTTGATTTGTTTTATTATTATTGTCATATCTACCTGTATAGTGTGAAAATCATTTGTTTGCTTGTAGTACAGCAGATTTTAACATGCAAAGGCACGAAGATAATCAGGTGATTGAACAGAGCGAGGAATATAAAGTTACAGCTGCAACGAAGGTGCACAAAAAGCAAGATCAGCATTAGAATTTAAGTTTGAGCGATCCATTCACAAGTCAAATAACAGCGGAGAAGAAAATATTTTTGAACCTATTGGTATGCATGTTTATGCTTTTGTGTCTTCTGCCTGACGGAAAAGTTTGGAAGAGGATTTAACTGGGATGGGAGGAGTCTTTAATGATGTTGGCTGCCGTTCTAAGGCAACAACAATGTAGATTGAGTGAATGGCAGGAAGTTTGACCTGTGCAATGCACTGGGCTGTGTTCACAACTTTCTATAGTTTCTTACGGTCCGGGGCAGAGCAGCTGTAAAGCACTTGGTACTTTTCTGTCTGAGTAAATGAGTTTCATTCCCTCTTACTTCCTTTCATCTACACCTACCGGGTCGCAAAAATGTTTCTAGCTTGGACTGAGATGAACGTCCACTTCTTTCAATTGAGGTAGCTGTCCAAAAGAAATCATCTATAACACAGAAGTGACGATAGATGTCTGGACAGTTTGTTTTGCTGAAGGATCACGGCGGGACTGACCGATCTTCTGACCAACGTATAGTTTAACTCTACTTTCCGCCTTTATACATGTTGCATACATCTTTACATTTTAAATGGAGTGATGAACTGCATATTATTCATTTTCTAAAACTTGCAGGAATCCACATTGAAAGTAAAGTATTCAGTGTTAATTCACTGCCCTTCTTGTATGTTTTGTTGATAATTGAGGCAACGTTGCAGGGATCGGCAATGGTGCAGTGTGGCAGTTTGTGTTATCTCTACCTCCGTGCCTCCACAATATTAATTAACCCACATTATCTACCCCTTTTTCTCCACCATATTTTCAGATGACTGGGATTCACACTTGACCAGAATTACAATGATCTCACTTCCCTCACTTTTCACGGTGCTTATACATTAAACATTTGCCTCTGCTTGGAAATCACATTTGAACAACATGTATTATCATTGCGCGGGAACATCATCCTTTTGTAATTGAAATACATCTGCCCTCAAACCGATCATTAAGAAAGAACGTTCCTCTTACATCCCCAGTACTCCTTTGCTCTGCCATGACAACTGATTTAAAACTGATCTTTTTAGATATTTTACAGCTATGATGGCATGTTTTCCTCCGAATATAACTCACTGTAGTGAGGCACCTATCTTTTCAGAATGTAGGGAATGGCCTATAGGTAACTCCAGATCCACAGCAATGTAATTGAATCTTAATTCCTTACTTAGCAAATAGCAATATAAGCTGGCCTTGCCAGTGATGTCAACATGAATAAAAGGAAAAGAGTGGTCCAACGTTTAGCACTTCCCTATCATAGGGTTTGTCCAATTTTCACACTGTATTATTCAGTTGTGTCAATTGTTCTTGAAGGAGTCACAGGCTGGATGCAGAGTTGGTTCACCGTTATAAGTGTTGCATGTTTCTATGGATAGCTTTTGGATTGGTATTCGATATTCCATTTGCAGCCTCTTTCTATTCAAGTCAAAAATTTTCAATGGAATTGGAAACTTAATGATTTGCCGTTGTGCTCATACTTTCTGAAACTTCTGGCTAATTTTATCTTGCTGTTGTAGCGAACATTCAGATTGCTTAAATACTTATATAGAAAATAGTGTTCATTAATACCCAGTCATTTTTCCATTATCATTCTGCCAGTAAATTCCATGTCGATTTTGATCCTGTCCCAGGGAAAGTGAGGCCTCGCTACCTGCATAACACGTTATCTGGTGTCCATTGCAACAGCAGATCTACTGGTCATTTTCACGGACTGTTCTGTCTAGTTCACTGTCACATTCACCTTTGATCGCTTTGTCAGCTTTTGTTGCCACAAACTGAAAACTAAATACTGTACTCGTAATTGTTAACTGTATTTGTATCAACAATCGACATTCTGCTTTGTTTAAAAAATGGTCTTGGCATTTTAGTTTTGAGACTAAAAAATATAACGAGGAACAGGCTATTTTACGGCAGGAATAAGGGCAACTACTTTTCTGACTCTTGCTGCATTGGATTCCACTCATTTGATGTGGCTTTAACCCCATTCTTGCCTTATTTTACATTGTGTTCCTCAATGATCTGACAGTCGCACACACTTTATTTACAAGACAACCCTATAAGGGACTGAGGGGTCTGAGTAAGGAAGACGAGCAGAGTGAGCCCAAGCTGAAGTGCAGAATTCAGACAGTGATTTTGCGCTTTGCAATATCTAGAAAGTTCGTAATTCTCTGGCTATTATATGTTTTCCATATATTTGGTCTCCCAGAACAGTTAACGGATTATGACTATGAAATCTTTGAATCTTTGAACAAGTTGGATACATGCTGCGCAATGTAAGTTGCGGCACAAACGCAAATATTTACATGGTGTCTCTATCCAATGTCAGAGCTCAGTTCAAAAGAACGATGAAATATCCAGTTTCCAGCATTATTTAACTAATCACTGCATAAACCTGACAAAAGCTCAAAATCCAGTGGGTAGTGGGTAAGAAATGATCATTGAAGACCAAAGGTAACCATTCTAGAGATGCACATCTCTCAGAGAGAAAACAGAAGATAGAATATTTAGCAGACATCAAGAGAACGAAAAGAAGGTGAAGATAAGGACACAGGTTTCCCAATTCATGGAGAAGAGGGAACATTTCTGTTCTGAAGAATTTTCACTGGACCCGAAGCATTAACTGGAATTTCTCTCCCACAAATGCTGCCAAACCGACTGAGTCTTTGCAGCAATTTATATTTTCGTTCTTGTTTCATATTTGGGAGACCAGCGTAAAGGAGCTGGAGATATTGCATAGTCTAAAGATCAATGGAGCAAGGGCCAGAGCCAAAATTCACCTAAGATTATTGGAACTGAAATGGCAGGAGCAGGGACTCTGCTTCCTCCTGTATCATGGAAAGCTAATCATGATCCAAAGTGTCACTTCCAGCTCTGTTATTTCCATTTCCAGGCCATTGCATTCGGGGAAGCAAAAGAACATTTCAGTTTTCAAAATGGAAATCAATGCAGATGCAAAACTGCTTTCCACGTCAATAAAAAATATCTCAATTATTAATATAATGTAGATTCTCACACCACTAGCTGGTGTTGGGGGTACACTTATTCCGGATGCCTCGTGATACTGCTTGTTTATTGGGAGTTGGAGGGAGATGGGAGGACGTGTGGTAATCTGGGCAGATTATAAACGTCATGGCTACTATCATTAAGAAGGATTGGGTGGAAAGCTGGAGGTGGGTCCAGGGACTGACACTGTATTCAATGTTGGGGTCAATGTCATTGATTGACAGCTGTTGACAACCCTCCACCACTTCTTGGAAACTGCCTTAGGTTGACAAAAAAAACCCAGTCACAAATTTGAAAATGAGTTTTTAGATAACTTCGAACAGGTCTCAGCATCAAGAGAGTTTGTTTCCATTTAATTATTGCATCAGCTCATTTGTTGTGTAAATCTTCCAACGCTCTGTTCTCACATCATTATTGGAAATTTCAAATTCTGACTTGGCATGATATTAGTGTCAGTAAGCCTCATGTTGTTGAAATGAATGCTGTCCATCATGTAACTCCTGCCACACGTGGTCTCTAACTGAACTGCATTGTCTCCAGAAACATCTGCATTTCGAAGTGGTCTTGTTTTCAAATCTGTCAATGATTTCACCCAATCTTTCTCTCGAACCACTTCACGTTTGCACGACTTCCTATCTCCGCACTACCTCCAGGCTGGAAACATCCCTATTTCAGTAATCCTTCCCAACCACAATGAATTTTCCTGACTATGCCATAGCTTGCAGTTTGCTGAAGCTAATTCCCTTACATTACCCGCGAGGCAAATGCGGCCGTACCCACTTCTGCAGTCTGCTCCAAACTCTACAGTCCTCCAGAACTCTGTATCATCCTCCAGCCTCACTGTGTTTATTATTTGTATTTGCCTCCAGTGTTCCTGCATCCACTCTTTTTCTGCCCTTCTGCAGTCCTACTCCATCATTATTATTGTAAGCACTTGCACACTCACATAACTTCTCTTTCCCTTTGACCTTCTCCAGAGACACTCCCTCTTATTTCTGCAAATAATTCGAGACTCACAGGACTCTCAGTTCTGTGATCTTCTCCAAACCGTTTCATGCGCTAATACAGTCATCATATTTGGCCTCACAATACTCCCTAAGCCCATGCCTTTCTGCAGTCCTACTGTGTAAAGTTCTGAGTGATATAGACAGGTAAATAGCGCAAACTCTTTCCCCTCAGTCGGGAGTCAGTAACCAACATGCACCGATATAAGGTAAGGGGATTTGAGCAATTTTTTTCACGAGGTATTTAGAGTTATCTGGACCTCATTGCCTGAAAAGATCTGAACAGGTATGAATTGTCACAACAATCAAGAACTATTTAGATGAGCACTTGAAATACCATAGTATGCAAGGCTGCTAGCTAAATGATGGAATATAGGATTAGAAAAGATTAATCTTCCATGACGTTTATAGACACAATGATACATTGTTCCTCCCTACATGGTTTAAAAATCCCAATCACTCTATGGTACTATGATACTCGCTCCTGTTATTATGAGACCCAACATTCGATTGCCATTCCCGATCACATGCTGACCCGTGTGCTCGTTTTCCGTTTTCTCCCAAGTTGCTTTGTGTTGCAACTTTCTCCATTTCAAGAATCTGTGCTTTTGTTAGATTAGATTAGATTAGATTACGTACAGTGTGGAAACAGGCCCTTCGGCCCAACAAGTCCACACCGCCCCGCCGAAGCGCAATCCACCCATACCCCTACATCTACCCCTTACCTAACACTACGGGCAATTTAGCATGGCCAATTCACCTGACCTGCACATCTTTGGACTGTGGGAGGAAACCGGAGCACCCGGAGGAAACCCACGCAGACACGGGGAGAATGTGCAAACTCCGCACAGTCAGTCGCCTGAGGTGGGAATTGAACCCGGGTCTCTGGCGCTGTGAGGCAGCAGTGCTAACCACTGTGCCACCGTGCCGCCCACAAGATATAAAACATCACATCCAAGATGTAAAACATCACATATTCCAACATTGTACACAATTTGTCAAAGTTATGCCCACTGACTGAAACTATCAATACTCTCCATAAACTGTTTTCACCCCTCTTGCAAGCTGCCTGCACCCCCCCCCCCACCCCCGCCCCATTGTTACGCTGTCTGCAGTTTTGAACACAGAACATTCACTTCTTTGTTCCAAGTCATTAACTGCATGCAGATCCCATCTTATTTAACCTCAGGTGATCGCCAGGTTAAATCATCATCAGCTGTCTCCCAGTAGTTACACATTCCTTATGAACAGCTAATGTTTTCTTCAATATTTACCTCTGAAGCAGAACAAGTCGCCATCCTGTCTGCCATCCTGTTTGGAAGCTTGCCCTCCCTGTGAACCAACAGTTTACTCACTGCTTGAGCAATGAAGAAGGAAAATGGAAAGTTGGCCTCCATTGCAAAAGGATTGGACTTCAGATTCAAGATGCTTCACTGAACCTGTACAGGGACTTGGGGAAACCAGCCCTGGAGCAGTGTGTGTTGTTTAGTCACCCTACCACAAAGAGGACATTTTCACCATCTGCAGAGTGCCCATCGAGACTGTTCCACCACTCCATCAGATCTTAACTGATCATCCTCAAGTCCATTTCTATGCCTTTTCCACTCAATCCTTGATTCCCTTCCGAATTAAACATCTCTCTGTCACAACCTTGAATATACTTAATGACCCACCCTCCACAGCCCTCTGTGATAAAGAATGCCGCAGTTTTAATTTTCTATGATAGAAGCCATTTCTCCTCAGATCAGCCTGAAATGGACGACCCCTTACTATGAGGTGATGCTTTCTGGCCCAAGAGTTTGCCAAAAGGGGAAAGAACCTTTCTCTATCTAGCCTGTCAAATCCCCTGATAGTCTTATATGTTTCAGTAAAGTTCTTCTTACTCTACTGAGCGCAGGGCCAATCCACTTAATCTCTTCTAATGCGACGGTCCCCTCTATACCTGGGAAAAGATTTGTGAACCTGCTCATAAACAAGCTGAGCAAGTAAGATTCAGGGTACATCGGGTGAAGTGCATAATATGGTCTATCCTTCAGTCATTGACAGGCTGTACCTGAACCAGGTTTCCAAGTGGACAGAGCAAAGTTTTGCAGACCTCTTGCTCAGCTGTTCAGGGCTCTGTCCGAGGCTCAGACTGTCCTTCAGGATTTCATTAAAGGTCTGAATCAATCGTGATGCTGCTGAGAACTGTTTTGCTGGAACTGTATGAAACATTGTTCTGGGTTCATTATGTGCACTTCGGGATCTACATGATAGGATAGATGTGACAGTGGATGTAGGCAGAGGTGATTAACCAGCATGTTGCCTGAGTTGAAGAGATTCACTTGCGAACACAGTTTGGACAGAGTGGAGTTTTATTTTCTCAGAACAGATCAGATTCAGAGGGGACATGATAGAGATATATCGATGAGAGGCACAGTCAGGGTAGACAGGAAGAAACTACTCCCTTCGGTGGAGGCAGAAATGGCCAGGGGACATAGATTTACAGGAAGGGATGGAAGATTTAGAGGGATTGTGGGATTTCTATTTTATTCAGTCAGAAGGTAGTGGGAATCTGGAACTCACTGGCTGTAAGGCTGATGGAGTCAGAAGGGTTCATCATTTTGAAGAGGTATTCAGATGAAAGCATTTATAGGGATATCAGGGTACAACCCAATATCTCCAGGCCAGTATCAACGCAAGCGGCTAAGGTGGTACAGAATGCGTCGGGCAGGCTTGTGATTTTCAGTTAGGCCACTGAGTTGGAAATTCATGTTACGACGGTATAAGATTTTAGTGGTTCCACATTTGGAGTACTACGTGTAGTTCCAGCCACCACAATAAGGGAAGGCTGTGGAGGTCTCAGAAATGGAAATGTGTTGCTGGAGAAGCGCAGCAGGTCAGGCAGCATGAATAACCAAAGTCTTTGACACATGGTGGAAATGTCAAACACTAGGGGCAAAGGTTTAATTTGAGGGAAAATGTTTGGAGGTGCTGCACGAGGCAAGTTTTTTTATGAAGAGGATGGTTAGTGACTGGAGCACGGTGCAAGAGGAGTTGGTCAAAACAGTTACATTCACAAAGTGAAAGATCCATTTATGAACACTCATAAACAGCAAGTGAGTAGAGGGATACAGACTATGTTCAGACAGATGGTATTACAGTTGAATGGCATTGTGGTCCTCACAGACATGGGGGGATGGGATGAATGGACTGTTCTTATGCTGCACTCTTTTATATTGTCAATGTGCACTTGTGTTGCCGAGGCATGCAGGCTTGTAGGCCCATCGTTGCAAAATGGAATCAGAATGGAATTAGTTCATTGGAGGGGACATGGCCCAGTGATATTATTGTGGATTGTTGGTCTAGAGTCCCAAGGAGGATTTTGAGGAACTTGGTTTAATTCAGACCTTGGCAGACGGTGGAAATGAATTTTAATGAAACAAATATTGGGAATGGAGTGTCTAATGGTGACCACGAAACTTGTGGTGATTGTTGGGAAAGATGTCCATTTGGTTCACTGCTCTCCTTTAGGGAAATATAGAATCCATGTGAATACAAACCCATGGCCATGTGGTTGATTACAATTGCCGTCTTGGAAATTAAGGGAAGCAATAAATGATGGTCCAGCCAGTTATGCCCACAACTTGTGATTGATTAAGAACAACAGTTAGAGATTTGTGTTTGATCGGCAGTGGTTTGATCGGCCAAAAGGCCTTTTTTTCTGTAGACCTCCATGACTCTGTAATTGATGCTGGGTCATTCGAAATTGTGTCGTCGTGCACTTCATCACCCTGAGGGCTACATCATGTGATGGTGACGGAGAAATGTCGACTTCAATCGTTGTAGAATGTTCGCTTTTCTGTTTTTGAGCTGAAGATATGAGGTAGAGGCTGCAATTAATTTCGGAGACTTCCCAGGGTCAGTAGCACTCGGATGCTGCCACCCTTTGGCGGGACACAACCATCCCCAGGAAGGATGACAATCCAACCTGGGCCATTACCTTTCCAAGCGATGACACTACCATTTTCTGACATCCCCTCTCTCCCTGTTAATAAGGCAAACCACCAATCCAAAGAAAGTGTGGTGGGTGGAATTTAACCCTGATAAATGTGGCTTCATGAACATTGAAATAAGTAACATGACTCGAGAGTACTCAATGAATGGTAGGAGACTAGGAATGTCAGTGGAAGAGAGGGATTTTGGGTTGTTTGTCCACAGAACCAGAAGTTGCAACCATACGCTATTAGATAGTTAAGAAGGCAAAGGCTGTGCTTGTCTTTATCAGTCGAGGCATTGATTATGAGAGCAGGGAAGTTACCTTGGAGATTTTCAGGACATTGGTTATGTCACAACTGGAGAACTGCGTGAAGTTCTGGTGACCACACGATAGATGGATGTGGCTGCATTGATGTGGAGGAACCGATGTTGGACTGGGGAGGACAAAGTTAAAAATCACACAACGCCAATTACAGTCCAACAGGTTTCAGAGCGCCACTCCTTCTTCAGGTGGTTGTGGAGTATGTACACTTATGGTCCGACACCACAAGCACCTGATGAAGGAGCAGCTCTCTGAAAGCTAGTGCTTCCAAATAAACCTGTTGGACGATAACCCGGGGTTGTGAGATTTTAAACTGTGACTGCATTGGAGGAAATGCAGAGATCATTCGCCAAGATGTAGCTTGGATGGGAGCAATTCAGTGATGAAGGGAGATTATTAGAGCAAAGAAGGTCGAGCGAACAGCTGATAACTGTCTGGAAGATTACGAGGTGTGTGCACAGGGTGCATAGCGAGCATCCATTTCCTTAATCGAAGGTTCAGTAACATAGGGCCACCGTGTCAAAGTGATAGGTGAGAGATTTAGAATGGATTGAAGGAAGAATTGTTTTACTGGGAGCATGGGGTGCAATGAAGACAGCAGAGATCTGGAATGCACTGCCAGGGAGGGAAGTTCGCATTTAATTCACTCATGCGACATGAGCATTGCTGACTGGGCCCAGCATATATTGTCTGTTTCTGGGTGACTTGGGAATGTTTTGCTGAGTTGCTTTCTTGAGTCGTCACATTCCATGTGCTGGAGGTAGATGCAAAATGTCTTAAGGGAGGGAACATCTCTGTTTTCACCCAGCAACAGTGAAGGAAAGATTATATATTTTCAAATCAGGGTGCTGAATGGCTTCATAGTAAACTTGCAAGTGGTAGTGTTCCAATTTAGCAATTATCCTTGTCTTTCACAATGAAAGCGTATTGGCAGAACCTGTCTAAGGATATTTGGTGATTTTCTGCAGTGCTGTCTTGTAGCTATTGCACACTACTGCTACTGAGTGTCAGTGACAGAGTGATTGGATGTTTGTGGATGTCAAGTGGTCTGCTTTGTCCTGGATCTTGTCGAGCTTCTTGCGTGTTGCTGGAACTGCACTCACCCCGGCAAATGGAGAATATCTCAACACATTCCTGACTTGTGCCTTGTAGTGGGTACACAGACTTTGGGTGTTACTTGTCACAGTTTTCTTAACCTCTGACCTGCTCTTGTAACCACAGGGTTTATTGGTGAGTTCACTTGAGTTTCTGGTCAATGATAAGCCCGAGGGAGTTGATAGTGGTGGATTGAATGAAGATTGCACCATCAAGTTTCATGTGGAGTTGGTTACATTGTCTCTTATTTGAGATGGTCATTGTATGGTAATGACGAGCAAGTATCACTGCCCGAGCCTGAATGGTTTTCAGATGTTGTTGCATTTGAACATAAACTATTTCAGTATCTGTGAATTTGCAAATGGTGCTCAACATTGTGCAGTCATTGGTGAACACCCCTACCTTTAAACTTATGATGGTCATCAGACTGATCCCAGGAATGGTGGGAATGTCTGATGAGGATTGGTTGAGTAGGGATGGACCTGTACGCATCAGAGTTTAGAAAACTGAGTTAGTACCTAATTGAATCATGCAAGATTCTTAGGGTACACGACAGGGTAGGTGGGGAGAAGTTGTTTCTGCTTGTGAGAGAGTCTTGGACCAGATGGGCTTTCTTTCAAAATAAAGACGGGATGGTGTTCTCTCCATGAGAAATGAACACAGAACAGAAGTGATCATGAATGCAGTGAGTTTTATTCAAGTCAATGGAGGAAGAGTAGGCTTGTCACTCATTGCCGCTGACACAACTGAGGAGTGACAGCATTTAGCACCAAGCAGAGCTTCGCTTTGGCCATGCTTCCCCAGTTGGAACTCACAAGCTCTTGCAACAGTTGAATAACAAGAGACACTTCCCATTAATTTCGAACTCATTCTCTGCACACGTGCTTAGTCTGCAGTTCCCATTGTCTTTTCCACAGCGGAATGGCAGACCTGGTTCAAGAGAGAGAAGAAGAGATCACAGAATGATAGAATGTTGTGGCACAGAAGCGGCCAATTGGTCCATTGTACCTGTATGCATTTCGATTCCCTTATCCAATTTTCTGCGTTGCACTCCAAGCAGTTCACGCGTCTTCTATACCAAGAACTGCTTAATGTTCCAATTGTTGCTTCAATGATGCACATAAGTTCACCTGAGAGCCTCCCAGTCTGAGCAACATGGAGGGGCAAGACTGTGGGACAGTCTCTTTCAACTCCCCCAAACTAAAATCGCACCCCCTGTGTTGGAGATGGATTTGCAGCTTGCTATATCAACTTGGTGCATCGTCCTAGTATTGTAACATTTCTGGGATTGGTGCACTCCCCATTCAAATATTCGAAAACCAGTTTTATTTGTTCACTTTTATAGATGTTTCCCTAATTTCTCGGGTACCTCATCTATGCATAAGAAAGCGTACATACGCTTTTGTTTGGTCAAGGCAACTTGTCCTCGAATCTAATTTATCTGTCTCTTACTGTACGTTCAGCACTCACTCTCAATGTTATCACTTCATCCCTCGTGCATTTTCCGAACAATAGAAGAAACACAAAGTTTCCACCAGCTCTACCTCATGTCAAACGGCATTTCAGAAAAGAAATGGAGAAGATGAAGTTATTGAAGTATTCAACAGTTTGGATTTTGATGATGAAGAGGATGATTCGGATGTATTGAATTAGATATTTTGAGAACACTGTAAAGCAGGAAAGGATCTGATTTTTTTTTTAAATTGGATTCCCAACAGCGTGGAAGCAGGCCCTTTGGCTCAGCAAGTGCACCTGAAGATAGACCCACCCCTATTCATTTTCCTACTTCACCTGTGAATAACGTAACTAACACTTTGGGCAATTTAGCATTGCCAATTCACCTGACCTGCGCATCTTTTGGAATGTGAAAGGAAACACACACATACACAAGAAGAATGTGCTAACTCCACACAGCCAGCCACCCAAGGACAGAGGTAAAAACAATGACTGCAGATGCTGGAAACCAGATTCTGGATCAGTGGTGCTGGAAGAGCACAGCAATTCAGGCAGCATCCGACGAGCAGCAAAATCGACGTTTCGGGCAAAAGCCCTTCAAAAGCTTTTATTCCTGATGAAGGGCTTTTGCACGAAACGTCGATTTTGCTGCTCGTCGGATGCTGCCTGAATTGCTGAGTTCTTCCAGCACCACTGATCCAGAATCCACCCAAGGACAAAATCGAGCCCAGCTTCGGAGACAGCAGTGTAAACGATTGTGCTGCCCATTTATGGCACATTCAGTTAAAGCACGGTAACAGACCTTTCAGTCCAACTCATCCATGATGACCAGGTCTTTTACCCTCATGTGGTCACGTTTTCCAGCACTTGGCACATATCTCTCTGAACCCTTCCTGTTCATATACCCATCCAGATGCCGTTTGAATGTTATACCAGCCTCCAACACTTCCTCTGGCAGCTCATCCTCTGTGCGCAAACATTGCCCCTCTAACCCTAAACATTGCCCCTGAGGTCCCTTTTAAATATTTCCCCTCTAACCCTAAAGCTCTGCCCTCTAGTTCTGAACTACCCCACTCCAGTGAAAAGATCTTGTCTATTTACCCTAATCACGTCCGTCATGACTTTATACATCTCTAGAAGGTAACCCCTCAGCCTCTGACGCTCCAGAGTCAACAATTCCAGCCTATTCAGCCTCTCCCTATAGCTCCAATGCTCCAACCGCGACAAAATCCTTGTAAATCCTTCATAATGTTTTTCACCAGAGTGCAAGAGCAACTGGAATCAATAGGTGTGTTCATGAAGGCTTTATTTTCTCAGTTCAAAGGCCTGTGAGTTGAATCCGATTACATATTCACTGACGAAGGAGACAATTGGGTGTGGCATCACGAATGATCATGTTAGGGGTATACTATTCAGAGTGCCAATTCTCACATTAAAATGTCCAATAGATATTTGCAGAGCGGGTGAAATGTGCCAGAGTTAAATAAAAGCACTGCATCAAGATGTTGTAGTGTCTGCCCACAAAGAATATTATTACTCCAAAAACGTTGCAACCTGTCCAGCGCCTGAGACATGTCCTGCCCAGGGACTGGCACAACATCTCTGCCTTTCCTTGGCTTTTTTGCACTTTGATGGCTCAGCCAGAACCTAATGTTTCACAGTGCTCCTGTCTTGCCTGGTTGTTTATCACAGACATAAGCCAGGCAGCTTATCATTGTTGTTTGCGGTGATCAGTCAAGGGGCTGGACTGTCAGGCACTTGGAACAGCAGCTAAAGCAGCAAACACTCTGCATGTACTTCAACCAAATGGGCACGTCTCAAAGCCTCAGGAAACCAGTTCTCAGTCAGGGCAAGGGAGACAGTATTCAGTCAGGAGATACTGGCACAGCATGTCTAACGATTTTGTCATTGTTTGGGACAATCAAGATCAGGGAATCACTGCAGAGCAGAGGGGTGGCCACACAAACTACTTATTATATCCCCAAAATGCTCCGGTAGAATTTTCGATCCTAAATTCCCGTTCACCAATCCATGCTGACCCTGTCCGTTCCTGTCATTGGGGATCAGTTCGATGAAATTCTCAGGGAGGGCTTCGGGGGACCCTGCAGTAGCAGTGAAGTTGGGGAAGCCAGTTCTGGGCAGTGGGGAAAGCCTGCCTGTAGGCAGAGTGGACAGCAATTGTGGAATGGGTGGGAAAGTCACTACATTAGAGGGGGATGGATACAAGGGTTGCTGTGGAAGTGCGAGTCACCTTCACTCTCCCGGTTTTGATGTGGGGACAGTACAGCATGGTGGTTGTCATGGCGACGCTGCAGGTCTGGGACATTGGAATGCGTAATGTTTTGAGGTCAAGTTTGTAAATGAAGGAGCTGTGTGGATAAGTACAGAAGCTCATGGACTCGACACAAAGTGCAAGGAAGAAGGGAAAATGAAGATGTCATGTTGCTGCTTTATAAGACTGTTGTTTGGCTTCTCTTGTAGTGTCGTGTTTAATTCTTGTCACCACGTTACAGGAAAGATGTGGAGGGTGCAGAAAAGGTTTATCAGGATGCTGATTGTGTTAGAGGTTATGAGATATGAGGAGACTCTAGAAAAACTCGGGTTGTTTTTCTTGGAGCAGAGAGAGCTGAGTGGAGACTTCGGTGAAGTCTATAAAATTGTGAGACACAGAAATGGAGTTGACAGTCAGAATCTCTTCCCCAGAATTGAAATTTCTAAAACAATGAAGCAAACATTCAAGATGAAAATAGGAAAGTTCAAACAAATGTGGGGGCAAGGTGTTTTTGCCACTGAGAGTGGTAGGTGTCTGGAACGTAATCTCAGGGGTGGGAGTTGGCCCTGCAAGCATATGGATGTGCAAGGAATTGAGCGATACAGACCAAATGACAATCAACCAGCTGGAGTAACCAGTTCCTAAATAACTGAAGACAGAAGTAAATGTATTTACAGGAATGGTGGGCAGCAGCCTTATAGAAATGATAGACTGGAAATCAGATAGTGTTATGGTTGTTGACTTGATCAGGAGATCTGTCATTGCCATGGAGATCAGGGAAAGTTCTGAAGAGACTGTATTCCCCCCTAGACAGCATCACAGTGCTCACCAGGGTCAAGAGCAGATCAGGAAAATACAAGCCGGATCATAACACAGAATTCGTCTCGAACTTTTGTTTGCAGTTAAAACTTTCCTTTGATCATTATCCACAAATTGAAAGATTCTAATGTTTCCAAGAAACGGATATCTATTTGGGCTGGAATATGTTTGTGGAAGATTGATAGGAATTGTAATGGTGTGCAGATTTATTAACCAGGCGCTCTTTAACACATAAAAGCCACACGATCTGATTGCAATTTCCCGAATTACAGAGCATTCCGCACTAAATGTTAACAATTCAGTGGGCTCAACAAAGGATTTCCCTCCATCTCCGATTCTTAAAGTCTTCCCATTGTTTTCGTCTATCCTCCTAAATCGAGCATACACTCTCTGAACAGAGAAGCAGATTTATCGTTTCAAGTTCAGCTGACTCTCAGTGACTTTGAACTCAAAACATTAATCCAATGTGTGTCTCCCCAAACGTCAACCACTCCCTGTACTGTGCGATTTCGATTCTAGTTTGCACGCTTATATAATGGCTCCAGATCATTTACTTTTTGTATATATCACCTACTTATCCCACTTCAAGAAGATATTGATGAAATTTCGTTGAGCTGAAATGTTCACTGTGTGTATTCCCACCTGCCTGATATGTTGAGTATTCCCAGCCATGTCCTTCTGTGCGTTAGACCTTTATACATCGGCAATGTCTCACAACGTGAGTCGATGGAAAGATTTCCAGAATCAGCGAAAGATTTCTCTGGAATTAAACAGTAATTTGTGGAAAGATGATGTGCTTTCTGTCTTGGAATCATCTGGTCGAAGTCCATTGGGAGAATTTCACATTAATTCTGTCAGATCAATGCTAGTCTTGATTCAATTCAGATTCCATCATTGATCAGACCAATTTGCTTTTTACACATGACCTCCATCAATGTATCAGGATCGCAGCATTATTGGCGTTTGTGGGTCAGCATTGAGTCCAAGGTCATGAGCATTCGCTGCATAAAATTTCTTTCTCGCATTCTCACTGTGGAACATGCCCAAACTGAAGTAACTCTCCTCTGATCCTTTTATGGTCAGCTAATGGAAACAGCTTCACTTTATTTACCTTTTGTTAACCAATCATAAACTACTGCTCCCCCTCTGTCAAATCTCCCCTCAATGCCGATTTCTACAACCTAACCTCATGACTGCAATCTGTCATTCCCCAAACCTTGCTGGTAAATCGTCTGAGTCCCCTGTCAGGAACCCTGCCATCCTTCCCAGTGTGTGGGGGATCTCTAGTTTGCACAGACCCAGATGCTCTGTGTTCCTGTGGGTGATGTCATCACACAGTGACAATGGCACAGTGACATTACTCCATCCTGGGTATTTCCTCAGATTTAAGGATTTTCTCTGACACCTGCGTTCCGATAGCTTTCCAGTTGCAGGCTCCACCTGAAACTTAGCAGGATATTTTTCAGAAGTGAAATTATTTCAGAGCTTTTTGAGCTATCATCACCAATGTCATTCTTTTTTTGCGATAGTCTTTTCCATGTGTAACGTTCCATGTCTCTGTGACTGTGATGGCTTCTGACTGTTGGTCTGAATCTGTGTCCATCCATTGCACTGTCTCACCTCTACAAATCCTTATCACATTGCCATTGCCTCCCTTCCACTGTCTTTAATAATGAGTGTATTTTAGCATGGTTAGGTACTTAACTTCTGCTTGTGCCAACTGTGTTTAACTGAGATTCCTCTCACTGTCGATGTGCTGCTAATTTACAAATTTTATCTTCCCTCAGTTTCTCTACAGACGCAAGTTATTTGTCCCTGCACGACAGTGTGTTTCTCCTACATTTCTGAGCTTGTGGTGATGATAACATTGTGCACTGATCTTATTCCCATCTGAAACATGAACTGTGTTATTTTTCTCTCCACAGATACTGTCCAACTCTCTGAGAATATCCAACTCTTCCAATCCACTTTCTGTAAACACTGTTTCCTCCGTGACTGCATGGTTAGGTCCACGCCCCTTACAGCCCACCCTTCCCTCCTGACACCTTCCCCTGCCACCACAGGATTTGCAAAACCTGCGCCCACACTGACCTCCTCACTCCGCCCAAGGCCCCAAAGGAGCCTTCTACATCCATCAAAGTTCACCTGCACTTCCACACGTATCATTTATTTTATATGTTACTCCCCATGCGGTCTCCTCTACATTGGGGAGACCGGTCATCTCCTCGAAAATTGCTTCAGAGGACATCTCTGAGACACCAGCACCAACGAACCCCACCGCCCCGTGGCTGAACATTTCAACACCCCGCCCACTCTGCCGAGGACATGCAGGCTCTGGGCCTCCTCCATCCTCATTCCCCTATACCAATGCCTGGAGGAAGAATGCCTCATCTTCTGCCTCGGAACCCTTCAAGCCCATGGCATCAACGTGGACTTCACCAGTTTCCTCATTTCCCCTCCCTCACCTTACCCCAGTTCTAATCTCCCCGCTCAGCACTGCCATCATGACCTCTCCCAGCTGTCCATCTTCCTTCCTACCTGGCCGCTCCACCCTCCTTTCTGACCTATCATTATTCGCTCCACCTCCATCCACCTATTTTACTCTCAGCTATCTTCCCCGCCCCATTTATCTCTCCACCCCCGAAGCTCCCAGCCTCATTTATGATAAAGGGCTTTTGCCCAAAACGTTGATTTTCCTGTTCCTCGATGCTGCCTCAGCTGTTGTATTTTTTCCAGAACAACTATAAACTGAAATCTAATTTAGGGGAATAGGTTATTTAAATCCAGAGCACCCAAATATAGCCACTACAATAATATTCAGACACCTCAAAAAAACGATTTCATAAGGTGACGAGGATGATTTTTATTGCACTTCCGGCAGTTTACAATATTTTCTGATGTCCTCTCACAATTTTCGCGCGAGTAAGGAGGAGTGGGTATTTTAGAGCACCACTGGCCAGGTTAATGTCCTTCTCCTAATATCTCAAGTTCTACATCACAAGGGATTGGACAAAACTGTTCTGTCTATCGGTCCTTCTCTCTTTAGCCCAAACACAAAGACAGAGATAACTCAGCAGGACTGGCATCATCCGTGGGAGAGAAAGCAGAGTTAATATTTTGGATCAAGTGAACATTTAATTCTCATAATGCCATACCAAGAGCACCAATAAAAACAAGGATGGTAATGAACACCCTCTCAACGTGTTGAATTGGTCGAAGCATTTGTCCGTGTGATGTGAGGTGCCCCTTCCTGCAGCTGACAACCTCCTTGTTTGAAACTCTGAGCTGATTATTCCCAGAGACGCTACCTTATACAATGTGGAAGCTCCTTGGGGAGATCGAGGTCGCAGATTTACTCAGCTTTGTTGCTGTTTTTCAAATTCTGTCAATGAACAAACTAATTACAATAACAAGTTTAATCCCAATTATGAAGGAGTGTTGCTGCACAGTGCATCATAAAGAAATAACAAAAACAGAAACCGGAATCTGCCAGCAATAACGCTTTCTACTCAAACACCATTGGCCCCATACCGAGATCACAGAATATTTCGTTTGATATTGCATCGGGACAATTTATTCCAGTGTGAAAATATGTCACAGAGCTGTCCTTCTGCACTCCAGGGTAGGAGCTGCCCTCTTTAAAAAAGAACATTTCACTCACTGATTGACATGGGAATCTTCTCACACTCTGAATGTGTGATTTGCTGCTGAGGTCAGCATTTATTCCCCATTCGCTATTCCCCAGGATCTGGAGTCACATGAAGGACCTAGTGAGGAGAACGCACTGTCTTTCCTGAGGGAAGGGGAATCAGTGAATAAGATGGGTTTCCAACAATGGAGAGATCACTGACCTCACTCTTACTGACACTGTCCATCCAGACATCTACAGAACGGCAGAGTTTTCAATGCGAATAGGGATAGAGTCACCATGGTATTCATGTGCATCCATCTTTTAATGTGACACGATCGGCTGAAGAGCATAACAGCAACCGTATAGGATCTTTCGAATAACAAATCACACAGCGAGGAAAAATAACAGGAAATGTATGAAGAAAAAGTGTTTTTATTGAAAAACTGAAATCTAACCTCAGCAGGTCTGGCAGTATCTGTGATGAGAGAACCACATCCCATTTCTCTCACACTCATCTCTGAGCCACCAATGTTACTGCCTAACCTGAATGGCCCTGTGGAGAAAGTGAGGTCTGCAGATGCTGGAGATCAGAGCTTAAAATGTGTTGCTGGAAAAGCGCAGCAGGTCAGGCAGCATCCAGGGAACAGGAGAATCGAAGAATTTCTGATGAAGGGCTTATGCCCGAAACATCGATTCTCCTGTTCCCTGGATGCTGCCTGACCTGCTGCGCTTTTCCAGCAACACATTTTCAGCTCTGAATGGCCCTGTGCCAAGTAACACTTGGGAGAGATAATAATCGAGAGGTTTAGCTTCTAAATTGGATACCGAGCTCCTGAAAGTGTGTTGGCAGAACCTTGTTCCTTGCCTGGTACTTGTTGTCTGTAAGTACGTGGATCAGTAAGATTGCCTCATGCCCATCCCATTGTGAACTTGTCGACAGCCCTGACCTTGGGACCTGAACCTCAGGACAGGAATGGAACACAGTCTCCTGAACTCACGTTCATTACTGCAGAGAAAGGTGTCGATTCCTGTGAGCCCCTTCCTACAATTCCATTACTTTTGGTGTTCTCCCACTTGACTGGTTCTCTGTTCATTCTGGTGCCACTCTTGCCAAAGATGAGGCTCCTGTCTCCCTGCAGTCTGGCTCCCAATGTATACCTGTCTGACAATCACACTGAACACTGATCAAATCACTAAGTCGAACCGGAAAAGGTGTGACACCCTCCTGCTGCAAATAATCCAACGAACATTCCCCTCCCCAAGACATTGTCTGTATTTTAGCCTAATGCTCACATACTGCAGCTGTGACACATACTCATTGCTGCTGGCCTTAATGTGCTCCAATTAACTGCTTCTATTTTCTCTGGTGAGGTTTAGATTTAAATGTTTTCACATCTTTCTTGAACTTAAAGTTCACCACTGGCTTAATATAAAGATTGCAACAGATATTCTAGTGCAAGACCAACCCAAGTGGCGAGTTGCTCCCTTTTTATAAGATTCATATGCTCCAACCAGAAGGAATCGATCTGACTCAGTTGTGGCGGAGCCATGTTCAGCTGCTTCTTTGAGTGAATAAGGCCAAGTGTATTGCTGCCTCGGTAAATCTTGTCTAATGTTCCTGTAATGTGGAAATTTCACATCTTTACCTGTAGATTTCACTTAAATCCAACCGAATAACATGTACTTCACTTAAATCCAACCTAATAACTTGTACAAACAAAATGCGAATTGCCTAAAAGTTTAGATTCCCTTGCCCAGTTCTTCATTCTCCCTTTAGACTTTTCTCTCGCTGGTCAAACTACATCACCTTGGAGAATGAGAATGGTGGTGGAGGGACGATGGGAATTTCACTGCAATAATCATCCAGAAACACAAGAGTACATTCCCACCATAACAGATGGTGAAGTGTGAAATGGAAAGAAAACATGGAATAATGATGCAGCTGTGCCAATTCTCAATTGTCCTAAATATCCATCTGGTTCCAGAATATCACTTTTTGTGACTCTTTGTGAATAGCTCTATGTGACTCCAGAACCAGAGTAACGTGTTGCTCTCTCTCAGCGGCCCTCTCATTTGTGATTACGAACAGACGATGATCGTTGGAATGCGTCACTCACACCCAATTAACAAATGAAGAATCTGGAACATACAATAAGGCACTATGGAATGGGATGTAATTCAGGATGGAATTTGCCTGTGAAAGCATGCTGGCCTGTGACAATTCACATCACGTGCATGACTTCAGATCCTGAGGGGAACAGATCCCCATAAGTGTTTCCAACAGCAAGACATTACGGAGAAATCAGGGTTGGGGGGATAGGTGAGCAAAGCAGACACGTGATGTAATGAAGCCTGGACAAACACAGGTGGAATCGCAGAATTCAGAGGTGAGAAGGTTGAATGGCTTTATTCTTTTGCCCAGTCTACCTCCTCCCCCCACCAATACCTTGCTTGCCTCAACAGACTAAAGGCGAAATCCTTTGGTGCTGACAATCTGAAGCAGACACTGATGGAGAGACTCAGCAGGCCTGGCAGCATCTCGCAGAGACAGAGAGAGAAACAGAGTTCACGTTTCCAGTCTGTTCTCACTCTTCTTCAGAATGTCTTCAAGAATGGGACTGGAAATGTGAGCAGTGTTTCTTTCACTCCTCGGACGCGGCAAGACCGGCTTGGGATTTCTCCAGCATTCTCCTTGCTCACATTCCCTTTAAAAGACATCCTCACCTCCCACCAACAACCAGGATTCCCTGTCTCCATCAGCAGCGATAGGCTTGGCCACTATCAGGGACAGAATCAGCGAATTCAATGCTTTAACCATCCTCTGGTGATCACTGCCCAGCCACAGTGTGAGGTGCAGGAGCACCGTAGCATATTATATGAACAATAAACGGTTCATTAGTTAATTATCACAGCCTCCATCTTCAACGTGCTAAAGGGCTAGACCATTGACTGTGCCCATTGGGAATGTGAGGGGGTGGATTGCGCAGGCTCGTTACAATCTTCCATCGAGCTGTTCGTGGAGGTCGTGGGACACATCAGTGGCTGGTGTTAGCTGAGATGGGAATGTAACCTCTGAATTCTGGCCCGGAATTTCTGTCCTCCTGCAGGATCCCATGGACCATAAACGACTACCTGAGGGGACAGACACAGCTGTAGCTTGGCCTGGGAAGTCTGTGACATTGAGTCCAGACTCTGCCTCAACAGTTCAGTTCAAACACCATCTGTCCAAGCCTTGTTTTAACATCATCCTCAAAACGCTATCTGGGACTAGAGACGAACGGAACAACAATAATACCACTTGGCCATCAGCACCCTAGTAATCACATCCTATTCTAGTCCCATTTTCCAGCACTTGGCCCACAGCCTTGCATGCTTTAACATTATACGAGCACATTGGGAATTCTGAAGAGTGCAACAGAACATCAGGCCATTCAAATCACCATTTCTGTGCAGACCATGATGTTATTCTCTTCTAATCCCATCTGCCTGCTCATCGTCTGCATCCATCAACTCACTACGTGTTTATGTGTTATGATAGAGAGGTTTTTAATCAGGAAGTAAATGGAGGGTAATGGGGAAAAGGCAGGGAAGTGGGTTTGATGATGATCATTTCAGCGATGATCTCATTGCGTGGTGGAGCAGTCTCGATGGGCACTCTGTCTATTGTGAGAATATCATCTTTGAGGTAGGGGGACCAACACCGGACACAATAATGCAGGAGTGACCTCACCATGTCCCTCCATAGCGTCAGTGAGCATCCCCAATCTGAATTCCGATCCTCTATCAATGAAGGCCAACATACCATCTGCCTTCCTCATTTCTTGCTGTGAGTCAGCCTTGGAGTAAACTGTTTGTTCAGAGCGAGGGCAAGATTCCAAACAGCTTGAGAAAGAGAGTCAGACAGGATGGCGACTGGTTCCGCTTCAGAGGTAAATATTGAAGAAAACAACAGCAGCTCCTAAGAAATATGTAACCATTGGGAGACAGCTGGTGGTGGTTTAACTAGAGGGGTCACCTCACTCCAGGCGACGGGAGAGACTGAGTAGGTGGGACCTGCAGGGGCTTCATGAGTTGGAGCAAGGAAGTGAAAATCCTGTTTCCAAAATAGCAAACGATATAACAGTGGCTGGAAATGCAGGTCATAAGAGGGATACCAGCAATTTGTGGAGAAATATTCATAGTTTAGACAGATGTTAAATCGTCTGAATTGGAGTATAATGTGATAAGAAGTGAAGTTTATTGTCTTTAAATTGAGAAAGCTGCAACAAAAAGGAACTTAGTGGAACGTGTGCACATTACACAGAAAGCTCACACAGAGGGGCAACTGATAATCCAGAAGGTGATTGGAATGTTGGTCCTTACTTCAAGAGGGCTGCAGTATTAGAGTATGGAAGTCTTACCATGTGGATCACATCTGTTCACAATGTTTAAAGCGGTTCAAAGAATTTACGCTGGGAAGATTCTTGGGATGAAGAGTTTGCATTCTGACCAAACTCTAAAGCAGTTTGGACTCAATTTGCTGAAGTTTAAGTGAATGACAAGTGATCTCATGTGTAATATATACAATTCTTAAGGGGTTTGACAGGAAATATGTTGAGGGAATGCGTCCCCCTTATTGGGGAGATAAGGTACTGTCTGTCAGAATGAAGGAATTCCAATTTCAGACTGAGTGGAGGAAGATGTTCTTCCTTCAGAGGATTGTAAAGATTTGTAGCTCCTTGTGACAGAGAGCCATGTGGGCCATAATGCCTCCATATATTTAAGGCTGAGAGAGAGAGATTCTCGATCAGACGGGGGAACCAAAGATTATGGAGACAGGGCAGGAAAGGGGATGGGAGGAATGTTTGAACACACATGATCCTGTTGAATATCAAAGCAGGTTTGAGGGGCCAACATGCCTACTCCTCATCTTCTCTCTTTTGAACTTTATCTCGGCTGGAACAGGAATTGAACTTTTATTATTGGCATCACTCTGCAGTGCAACCGAGAAATCCAGCCAATTGAGCTACCCAATGTCAACATTCATGCAACAGCAATGATATGAAGATGGAAAGTTTAAAGATTGTTTACAGAGGGTGATACGTAGGTACATAGCAAGGTAGGGAAACTAATTGAGAAACAGAAAAGAGATTGTAAAAAGTATTGAATGGAGAAAATGGAGGGAGGGAGAGAAAGTGAGAGAGAGAGGGAATAATCAGGTAGAAGCAGCGAGATAGCGACAGGCAGATCGATAGAAACAAAAAGAATAGTGGAGAGAGATAAAAGCAGAGAGAGTTGTAGAGGAGGGGATAGATCAGGAAAGGTGCAGATCTCAAGGAAATAACTGACAACACCTTCCAGAATCCCAGGACATCTTAGAATATTGGACGTACATGTAATCTTTAATGAGTGTTGCCACTGTTTTAATAGGGGAGAGAAGGCAATTGCACACAGTCAGATCTCAAAGTTCACGACAAAGTAGGGGCTGGTCTGGTTGAGGGGTAGTTATTGGTAACAGAGCATGGGAAGTAAAACTACAGGTCTGCTTTCAAGAAATGTTTGGGTCTGGGGGAGGTTCAGAAACTGGGAGAGATGGAAACTGGGAGAAGGCTGAGTTGGAGAATGAGGAAATTCGCCTTCAAGTCTGGTTAACGGTAACCTTCAGTTGTTGTGGTTCTGTTCGCCGAGCTGGGAATTTGTGTTGCAGACGTTTCGTCCCCGTCTAGGTGACATCCTCAGTGCTTGCGAGCCTCCTGTGAAGCTCTTCTGTGATGTTTCCTCCAGTATTTTTCGTGATTTGTATCTGGCCCTTCCGGTTGTCAGTTCCAGCTGTCCGCTGCAGTGGCAGGCATATTGGGTCCAGGTCGATGTGCTTATTGATTGAATCTGTGGTTGAGCGCCATGCCAGACAGAGAACAGCCAGGGAATTCCTAGAGTCATCGAAATCATCCACAGAAGGGGATGAGTGTGAAGGGGATCTGGAACCTTACTCAGGCATGCCATGCAGCGTTGGAAGTAGATATGGAAGCAGAAAAGATGCGCACAGCAGAGCAAACAGGAAAACAGAAGCAATGGCATAATCTCCCCGCCTCGCTCAAAGATTCAAACACGCACCAAATCTACACAAATGCAATGGGTTGCTGTTTTTCGCCATGTCAATGATAGCCTCAACAAACAGCAACCATTCTTACTCCAAAACAAAACATTGCTGACTTCTCAAAATTGGCTTTATGCGCCCTTGGTTTGATGAGAAGATGTGCGAAATGAACCCAGACCTCCTGGATCAAAGATAGGAATACTTCCATGGCAACTCAAGAGCCCTGTGTAACATGCCTCTTATTGTTCAGACTTTAAGAGTAACCCAGTGGGTGGGTCTCAGCTGGAACCTAATCTCTCCTCAGGGATACAAGAACCCGAGGCTAAAAACGTGGAGCTGGACACGATGAACAAAAATAACTCCATTTCAAGGACGTGAGGGAAACACTCTCTGAGCAGTTTGGATAGTCGATCATGCTGTTAAATATTTGATTCTAACGCGGATCTCACCGGCTACAAGGCTCCATTCAGTCTCTCAGAGTTCAACCATAGCTGCATTGTCCAACAGTAAAGAGCAGAATAGATCCAGCATGTCACTGTGAACTTGCCAGTTCAATACACAGACTGCCCTCAGCTGAATGCTCAAATATCAGTTTTCCACACTGTACACATTGCATTACTCCAGACAATATACAGAATTCACACTGCTAACTGTTCAAATCGCAGTTGTTCCACAGTGTAAATGTTGCATCACTGTGGGCAGTACACACGTTAGACACTGCGGAGTGTCATATGTTAGTTATCTCGCACTGTAGGTATTGTATTACTGACGCTGGCGTATGACTACAGAGAACACACACATTGCACACTGCTGAGTATTCAAATTTCAGCCACCCCACACAGTAGCCCTTGTTTTGCTGTAGACAATCCAGCAGCTGAATACTGCTGTTTGCCCAAATATCAGTTATCCCATACAATTGCAATCTTGCAGACAGTGTCTGTGTGTGTGTGTGTGTGTGTCTACGTATGTGTTTTTGTGTCTGTGTATGTGTGTGTGTGTGTCTATGTGTGTTTGTATGGGTGAGTGTGTCCACCTGTGTGTATGTGTGTGCCTGTGTGTGCGTTTGTGTCTGTTAGTGTGCCTGTGCATGTGCGTGTGTCTGTGTGTGTGTCCATCTGTGTGTGTGTGTGAGTGTGCGTGTGTGTGTGTCAGTGTGTCTATGTATGAGTTTTTGTGTCTGTGTATGTGTGTGTGTGTGTCTATGTGTGTTTTTATGGGTGAGTGTGTCCACCTGTGTGTATGTGTGTGCCTGTGTGTGCGGTTGTGTCTGTGTGTGTTAGTGTGTCTGTGCATGTGCGTGTGTCTGTGTGTGTGTCTGAGTATTTGAGTCCATCTGTGTGTGTGTGTGTGTATGTGTGTGTCAGTGTGTCTATGTATGTGTTTTTGTGTCTGTGTATGTGCGTGTGTGTGTCTATGTGTGTTTGTATGGGTGAGTGTGTCCACCTGTGTGTATGTGTGTGCCTGTGTGTGCGTTTGTGTCTGTGTGTGTTAGTATGTCTGTGCATGTGCGTGTGTCTGTGTGTGTGTCTGAGTATTTGTGTCCATCTGTGTATATCTGTGTGTGTGTGTCAGTGTGTCTATGTATGTGTTTTTTATGTCTGTGAATGTGCGTTTGTGTGTCTATGTGTGTTTGTATAGGTGAGTTTGTCCACCTGTGTGTATGTGTGTGTCTGTGTATGCATTTGTGTTTGTGTGTGTCAGTGTGTCTGTGCATGTGCGTGTGTCTGTGTGTGTGTATGAGTATTTGTGTACATCTGTGTGTGTGTGTGTCTGTGTCTGTGTTTGAATATATAAGTTTGTGCATTTGTGTATATGTGGGTGTGTAGGTGCATCTGCGATTGTGTATATGTGTATATATTATTTTATGAGTGTGTGTGTGTATCTATGATTATGTAAATATGTATATATTGTTTTGTGCCTGTGTCTGGTTGTCTAAGTACACAGTTGTGTGTCTGTGTGTGTTATTGTTTGACTCATAATTGAAATGACGTCTTCACGTTTGCATCACAGATTCTGTCGGTGTTGTGGTTTTGCAATTATTAACTGTGGGACAGCCTGTGTAACATATATGAAGCTTCCACCCTCCGGGCAGCTCATAGTGCAGCGGAAATTCAGGGGAAGATGAGAACTGTCCTGTTCTTTGTTCTTGTGGCCTTGGTGATGGTGCAGCCAGGCACTGCTGATGAAGTCATGAAACAACATCTTTCCTTTAACCGTGAGTCCATTTATCCTCAAACAATGTTCACAAACATTCAGAAGGGCAGACTGAAGTCACTCATTTCTCTGAAAACAGAGTTGTAACCCACTGCATTTAGCTGACAAAAGTTTAAAATCAATCAGCTAATATGTACGATAACTGTTCGTGGGATGCTAAACCAAGATATATTGTCCATTCCTTATTGCCCAGAAGGCATTTGGGAATGAATCTGCAGTCACGTGTAAATCAGAGTAGGTAATGTTCTTCACTTAAGAACATTAATGAAGTAGTTATTCACTTGTTTCACCACCATCATCCCTCCCCCGGATAAGCAATAGCGTTTTCATATTTGACATCAGATTATTTGGATATAATTCGTATTTCGTCACCTTCCTCGATGAGATTCAAAGGCAGCTCTTCAGAACATGAGCTTGATGGTCTTGGATGTCCGTCCCGTGATAATCCCACCAGTCTACCATGAATTCCTTGTGCAGTTAGTGAATTATGGCAGACATTTCCCATGAGTGAACAATCCACTTCAGTTCTGAAACACTTAATGTTTATTTGCCTTTTGAAATAAATAAGCAGCAGGTTATAACCTTTAAGGCCATTCCATGTCATTGGATGTCACGGCATTGCTGCAATCGACAGGTGCCCCTCCCTTGTATTGGACTGTGTTCATTATGTACAGATTTCTCATTAGTGACTGCGCGAAATATGTCTTTAAGGTTCAGTGGTCTCACGGGCTGAGGTGAAACCTTGGCCCCTGACTGCAGGAATCAATAAACTTCTCGTCTTTGCTTTCCAGCTCGATCCCGGAAATGTATATTTGAGGGAGGGGTGTGCAGATTTGAAAAATGTCTCGATGATGAATTCGAGTTTGGTAAGGGTTGCAGACAACATCACCTTTGCTGCATGAATATCAATGGACCGCAAGGTTAATCTGAGGCTGTGCCTGAAGCTAACTGCAAAATCCTTTGTTGTTGGATGTGTCCCCATGGACCCTAAGCCACTGTTTCTGTATCGTCATTAAAGGTGTTCACTGTTACTCGCATCCCGTGGCCCGTGTCTGATTTCAGACCGTGACCGGTGTATCTGGTTATGTCTTTGGTGTGGGGATAAGGACGCGGTGGTGGTGGTGGTGGTGGTGGCGGGGTGGGGGGGGGGGGTGGGGGGGTTAATGATCAGAAATGGTAGAAATATGGTCACCACTGTCAGCTCCTAACTACCCAACGTCATAGAACCATTGTCAACAGAGCCCTCTTACCTGTGTCTGACCCATTTCCCACCCTTTCAACATCAACCCCTTACCCCTCTTACAGCAGAGATCGATTTCTCCTTGTCCTTACCTACCATACCACCACCAGCATCCACATCCAGAAAAACATCAGATCCCATTTATAACACCTCCAGTGAGATGCGACCACCAGACACATATTCCAACTTCCGCAGGAATCATTCCCTGTGGGACACCCTGGTCCACTCTTGCTTCACTCCTAAGAGCCCCAACACTTGTCTGGCACCTTCCCTTGCAACCCCCTAAGGTACAACCTGCCAATTTACCTCTTCCCCACTCAGTATCCAAGGGCTCAAACATGCCTTTCAGGTGAAGCAACGATTTATCATCACTTTTCACAATTTAGTCAGCTGCATTCGCTGCTCACTATGTCAGTCTCCCATACACTTGGAAAAACAGAGCGGAGACGGATTGGTACTTCGCGGGACATCGACGTCCTATCCCCCAAAAAGACCCTGAGCTCCCAGTTTCCTGCCACTTTAACACCCCAGCAGAGGATCGAAAACTTGAATTTAGGCTGTTGTCAGAAGCAACAAGTATCTGCAGATTTTTATTAAACACAAATTGATTTTTCAATTTAAAATAACACAACAAAATGGATGCAAACGATAATTTGACTGTGTGAGCCTGAACTGATGCTTTGCTAATTTGGTTGTATTCAGAGATAAAAGAGAACAATGGATTTCTCATAAGACAGTGATGTGGTATTCAAACTAACATTGAACCGCTACTATGACGTGGATATTTACATAAATTAAGACCCCTTTCCCAGGGAATATCATTGGACTAGCCTGTTGTCAATCATGTCATCTTATTACAGTTGATTGGACTTTTCTTGTTCTTTAGCACCCTTTCCCAGGAAATATCACTGGATTAATCTGCTGGAAATCATGTCATCTTATTAAATATGATTTGGCTTTTCTTGTAATTAAGGTTGCACTATCTCTTAAAAACAGACAAAGAATCTCTCAGATTCCAAGGTAATTGCACAACTTCACCACAGAACACAAAAGCTTTAGCCTTTGTGTTGCTGAACAGAATTGCATCAAGGTGCCTTAATTCAATAAACTGATGACGCTTGCCTTTTTCCAAACTGCATTGCATTGAATATTTTCACCGATTACAAAGCAAGAGGCCTCTCTTGAGGTGTCTGGATCTTCATTTTGGTGCCATGTTTCATTTCAGCTCAGACAGGTCGTTGGCAGCGGTGTAAGAGTTAAATGTCTTTCACTTTTGAGTGTTGAGTAATTCGCCCGCACAGATGTGAACATTTTAAGAGCGTTTGGTTTTCCTCTCATTCAAGTAGTGTCTGACATGACCCCTCGCTGTTTCTGTTCCAGTCCAGCTCAAAAGCATCGCTGTTAACAAGGGTTGTTTCTGGGGGATTATGGGGTTCGTGGGTGATGGTGGGGAGACATTGACTGAGGTTAGCGTTGCTTTTGCGCTCAGGACAGTGGTTTCCGAAAATTGCTGAACTTTTAGGAGAGTGTTGAACTCTGAATCTCCCGAACTTCGTTCATTTCCTGGTTTAAAAAGAAGCTCCAATCTTTGGATCTTCAGCAGTTTTTCGAGGCTGGTGGCCTCAACAGTTTTAATGCAGGCAGTTAACTATTACAGAGGTAGGAGGCCCCCCCGATATTTGTGGCTATTACTGGGGCAGTTGACCCCGATATTTAACACAGGTGGTTGATGTTAATTTAAAGTATATTGACTAAGATTTATCTGCTTATAATAGATAGAAAGGAGGCCTGGATCTTAATAATAAGTTAATAACTAATAATAATACCTTAAAAAAATCAACTTAAGTTGATTAATAAAAGGAAATATTGCGGTATTTTATAAATAAAGGTTAATTTGGTTTTTAAAAAGAGTTTGTGAAATAAATTAAAGTTTATGGAATTCTGATTGGTGAGTTATTCTTTAATCAGTTGCTATAAAACTGAAGTAATTTTAAAATGGGTAATTGCATAGACAGAACAGATGATCCATCCTCAACATTAATGACATTATGTGAAAAAGCTCGAGATCCATGACTGTTTTGAATCTGATTTGCATTTTGAAAATTTAGCATGATTTATTTTAATGTTAAGGATCCTTCAGTGATTATGAAATAAAATATCATCTCCTCTTCAGTTTATAGGTCATGACTGTCCTTGCTGCACGTCACCCCAGCTATAGCTTCCATCTTAGCACCGCTCTCATGACCTATCGTACCTGCCGATCTTCCATTCCACCTATCAACTCCACCCTCCTCTCTGACCTATCACCTTCATCCCCACCCCCATTCACTCATTGTACTCTTTGCTACCTTTTTCCACCCTCCATTCTGACCATCTCCACCCCCATTCACCAGCTTCCATCCCCACCCCCAATCACCGGAAGCCCTCTATCCTACTTTCTCCCCACCCCCACCTCCTCTCATTTATCTCTCCACCATGCAGGCACCCTGCCTCTATTCCTGAGGAAGGGCTTTTGCCCGAAACAATGATTTTCCTGCTCCTTGGGTGCTGCCTGACCTGCTGTGCTTTAATCTAGACTCTGGTTTCCAGCATCTGCAGCGCTTGTTTTTACCATGACTGCCCTACTGTCAGTTTCGAACTAATACCTTTTATTATTCCGAGAAAGTCAACCTTATTCGATTTCAAATCAGCTTAATAAGCAGCAAGGCAACATTATAACCTTTTCTTTGTTTCAGACTCGCTTGTTTCCACTTAATTTTCAGTCTGCTGTGTTTTATTGGTGATCATTGGTTAGGACAGTTGTAGTCTTACTGAGGGATTCCCCTCCCTCAATGACTATTGAAGTTTCAGTTCAATATTAGATTGTGATAAATCATCTAACAAAATTACGACCCGATGGTTAATATCTGTGTCTTTGGATTCAGCCATTAATCATGCATTAGAAGTTTGCTTTTTCATTTGAATAGACAAAAACTTTTGAGGCAGCTTCTGTTATTTCACGACCCTTATCATTGTAAATGTGCAATGACTGGCCAGGACCAATCTTGGACTTTTTGGGTAATTATAGTGGATTTCAATGTTGAGAACCGTGTACATTTTACGTTTTAAATATTAAATGCTGAACAAATGAATTTACAATTTATATTGTTGACTGAAAGAAAATAACATGCTGCATGTTACTCAGATATATATTGTAAAAATAATGACCAGAGGTATATTACCACAGAGGAGATCTGTTCTCAAAACAAGAAAAGAGAACAAACCACTCTTGATCCTCCAATGTCCACATAAATAAATGAAAACTTGTTTTCCAGACTCTTCTTCAGCTGGATCCCCACTCAATAATGGACAAAGTATGCGTGGTAGCACTCCACTCAATACCCACACTAAATTCTATCCACATCATTAGCCGTCCCGAACAAATGAAAAAGGACTACTGCCTGACTTCAGCAGTCACCGCTGTCACCCAGAATTCCACCCTTTGGACAATAGGGACAGACAAATTATCAGAGGAATAGGTGGTAAATCAATCGCTATTTCTTTTGTAGCATCACTGCTCCATTGCCATGGAGTTAGCAGGCTCCATAATGTCACAGCCATGTGATACAGTGACCAGGACGATTGAAAGAGACAAATCACCTATTTAGTTATTCTCCTCTTGCAATTTTTGATTCGCTGAAAATTCAAGTCTGAAGAGTAGCTTTCAGATTATGACAATCAAGATTCCAAAATGTATAGTTAGCAACAGGCTTTAAAGTTAGACAAACATAAATTGTTAAATTGGTTAAATAAGATTAAAATTAAAATACAGGCGAGGAGACCAACTGCAGAAGCTAAGAGAATGATGCAATAACAAGGATAAAGAAGAGAATACAGTTTTTAAAAATGTTTTAGTTAGGTTCCTACACTGAATTGCAGATAATGATTCATTTATTCATTACTTTATTATAATACTTGATAATATTTATAATAATCAGTTGTATTCGCCCCAATCAAATTTCATGGGCAGGGCCGCTTGTTTTAACTCCATTGCACATTGTCAGTGACCTGTCTATTGCCTCATGGCTAACTTAAAACATGGCTGCATCAATTTAGTCTTAATTAAATAATGGGATATTGTCCAGTTGAAGACATTCTGCATGTGATTGGGGGATTGAACCATGATGCAAGTTACAGGTAAACCAAATTGTATCCAGCGCCCTGACGATCCCAAAAGCCATATTCCAGTCCTGATATGGTTGATAGGAACCAGGATAACCACTGGGGGCGGAACCTACCTCATGTACGTACCCGACGACCACTGCTGGACAACTTTTTCCCGAAAATGGCGACAGGCAATTCCCAGAACTTCACCTTTGAGACTAGGAACAAGAAAGCAAAATCTCCCAGGGACATCCGCCTGGCTCTTGCTTTGACTGTTGAAATGTGACCAATGCGGAGTAATAAGTTTTTAATGGTAGCTCGGAACCGATGTTGGGAATCGGCATGCTTTCATCCTATCAAAAGGAAAATCTACAAATATACACTGACTCTTCATTGTGCTTTTAAAATGATCCTCGATGTTGGAGTTTTGTGGGAACATTGAAGATTTGTAACCCCCCAAGGGGGCAGTGTTATAGTAATGCTATTTTGTCCAATCAATCTGACGCTTTTAAGGATAATTAGCTCATGCCAATAAAGCTGATACTATTTCTAAAGTAGTGGGTAAGTATATGCAGCTGCCAAGTAGGCCGGCTTTCACCGCAAACTTCTGATCCCATTGGGTCCCCAGCAAAACCCGGTTAGACACAAAATAAGGACGGGTATACCAGCTCTGGGTAAGGTACAGAAATCACGGGGGAATGAGACTATCTGTTCAGTGCCAATTCACAATGTAAAGGTTGATTTATCTATTGCTTACTCACTGTAAGCAGGTTTACTGTTTGAATCATTTTCCATATTGTCTAGAAATTTGGAAGTAATTTTCAAATGACCATTTCTGAAATGATACAGGCACTTTATATTAAAATATACTACTGACTGAATTATCAAGTGATTTGAGTTCATACATAGACACTAAGACTAAATGTCTTTGCTTTGTGTATGCAGCTTATCTGAATGCACACTAGTTGATTTGATTTATATTTGGACGGGGCTGTTAGATGTAAGGAGGAATGTCCGGCTTAACTATTACCTTCAATTCGACATTTGATACTGAACAGTGATGGTTTATAATTTTAAGACTGTGCCAATGTCCAAATTCAAGGTTAGCTCAATATTAGAAAATGTCAGTGTGGATTGAAAGCTTTGTGTAATGTTACTATAATTTGGGGACAGCATTGCCTACCAGCTACTCATCACCAACTTTTCTGCTCAAAATGACCATCTGGTTGCTACACTTAATTCTAAATACTGTTATCTACAGCTGTAGGTCGGGCCATTCGATTGGGTGCGAAGTTGACATATGATTTTAAAGAGAATACGATATATTGCGGAACGAATCTAAATCTTAGGTAATGTTGATGTTTTTCGCAGCAAAACTTCGAAGACTATTACCTCTTAGCAAAGCTGGCTATTTAAAAATAGGATTGTTTAATTCGCCCATGCCAGGGCTCCTCCATATAAAGTAAGAAAATAATGGGTAGGAAGGGAATCTCTGGTGCAAAGTTGAAAATGAATGAGCTTTTTGCCAGTGTGGGCTATATATTTACTCAAGAGGGCTCCATGAGTTTGATTAATTTGAGAATTATTTATTTCAAAATTGCCCTTAGGATTTCTAGCCTGATGAAGGGGACAAATTATGGCCTTAAATAGGGGACTCCCGCGATATTCAAACCAGAATATAGGTGAGTCCTACTACATTAGTTTGTGTTACTGCTTTGCTGCTGCATATTTTAATTGAGGATGTGTATATTGTATACACTTATATACAAGGAGGGAATGGTTTATACTTTATTACAATGCACACTCCACGGTCTCATAAACTGATGGGAAGGACCCCTCCAGGTCGTCCTCACCACACCAACTGTTGCTTAGGTCGCCGAACGTTCTGCCTGAGTCCATCTACATCATTGCAAGGTCATCAGACAAGCCACTTGCAAATGGGGGTGGAAGAGGAGAGATAATATAGATCGAACTTGCTCGGTTGTGTGGACTTGCCATTGCCAGCTTTGGAGCACAAGAAGGGACAGTTTACCTGTGCGATCCTGAGCAACCAGAGACTGTGTACCATCTCTGCCAGGAAGATTTCCTTGTGTGCCGAGAGAATCAATGTTACCAAGAATGACTAATGCAGTGTTCAACTGCATCAAAAAGATTGACCAGTTCATTTACAGCACAAATCTAAATGGCCTTTTCCATCCAAAGGTGTTGTGTGCCAGTTTAATTTCATTTGCACTATGGGCATCCCTGGTAAACCATGTCCCCTTTCAGATAGATCACGCAGTAAAAGAGGAAAGGTGGGATGCGATCTTTCACTAACAATTTTTTTCTCGATACTCATAATAACATATATGGAGAGGAGGAAGTTACGCCTTCACTTCAGCAATAGAAAGCCTGAACTCTTTTATCCTTCCAAATCCTAACATGGGGGTATCGAATAGTTCTAAAGTATTTACAGGATTATGGACATCCTCCAATGAATCCGCAATATCCTATCCAAATTGCTGCAATAGTAAGGGATTGGGGTGCACGGATTGGAGTGTCCCTATGTAAAATTGCCTAAAATTATCCCCTGTGCTATGCTTAAATGAATCAGTTATCACTGTTTCCCTGAAGGACCCCACATCCCTTCAGGAGGAATGTGTCTCTATTACCTCTGGTATTCAAACTCTTTGTGGGGTGTTTTACCACAACCAACTTCATTATGATACACCTAATTGCACTAATATTTTCCCAGTTATTGGATGGGTAGAACCTTTCTGCGATGTCGACCAGGTTTCTTATCAAGAGACCCACCTCATTCGACTGAATGATTTCCAGTCTTTATGTTCGGAACCAAACTATGTAATCAAGGATTACCCAGGTACCTCAGGAAGTCACAAAGATAGGCCCGCTTCTTATTGGGAAGGTCACGCCATTATCTATAATTAACCTGGATATTATTATTCAGTTATAGTAAGGCATCTTGTCCTGAATATAGCAAGTACTCCACATGTTGTAGCTGTAGAAGCATCACTTACAACTCCTGTTCCCTGTCCAATTACCTGGCACCGAGATTCAAATTCCCGTGTCAAACGTTCAGTTTCTTCTGACTTTTGTGCAGAATGGAAGGATCCAAAGTTTCTATCAAATAGTAAAACTCACTCATTAACATATGCAGCACTTAGTGTTCTTTCCGTTAGAGGGTCTTCAGGAGTTATTAATCATCAAAACATTTGTGGACCCACTATTTCATGAAATGAGAATACTGCTGCATAATAGAAATAAGGGTCGTGCTTTCAGAATTGTGCCTATTTACCCAACAAAACCGCTATGCTCTCGATTACATTATTGTGAATGAAGATGGCATTTGCATCATAATCAAAGGAAAGTGCATCATGGGGGTCACTAACTTTATCGAAAACATTATTGGACAAATAGATATCATCCGCACTTCTGTCAACCAAATGAATGAAGGTGCAGGGTGGGGAGATTGGGGTTTTGGTTTATGGTACAAAGGGCTTATCAATATGGCTATGTATGCTGCTATTGTTCATTTGGTCATTTTGTTAGTATTGCTATTGATAAGTGTATTATTGCTGAAATATTAATTTATATTGACAACATGGGTTGCACCCAGAAAATGCTAATTCTCCACTTTGATGATGATGAGGAAGCATCATCGCCTGTCCCTGATTCCTCTTCAGAGGAAGAGAAAGGATTGCAGTCTTTCACTGCCATCGAATTGGATTAATTTGGTCCATGCCTTTATGGTGTGGTCATAGAATGACCAATGCAGGGAATGAGGATCTATAATATGAATTTAGCTGTTGTCAGATGCAACAAGTATATGTAGATTTTTATTAACTACGAAATGGCTTTTCAAATTAAAATAACACAACATAATGGCAGAAAGTAAGAACTTGACTCTGTGAACTTGTGCTGCTGCTTTGTTGAGTTAAGCTAAATAGAAGATAAGTGATTATAATGGATTTTCATAATATGAATTATAAGACAGTGATTTCGTATTTGAGGTAAACTTGAACTAGTAAACATGCGTATAACAAACTGTTTCCCTTGAAATATCATTGGATTAGCCTGTCGACAATCATGTCACTATATTACAGTTGATTGGACTTTTCTGCTAATTAAGATCTTTTTCCCAGGAAATATCATTGGACTATCCTGCTGTAAATCATGTCACCTTATTAGATATCATTGGTATTTTCTTGTAATTCAGGCTGTACTATCTATGAAAAACATAAATAATGTGTAATTGTCAAATGGATTTGCACTATTTCTCTACGGAGCACAGAAACTTTGAACCTCCACCTTGCTTGGCAAATCTACCCCAGGTTACTCCTATTTATTAATTTATTAAACGGGTAACCTTGCTTTAAACAGATTGTACTCCTAGTCATTCTTTTGACGAGTCCTAAAACCAAGAGGGCCTATAACGGGGTATAAATCTTCACTCCAACAGGACCTCCCTGTTCTTATGTCTCGAATGGTAAAGGCACATATTCTATACGCCTTCTGAACGACCCTATTAACCTGTCCTGCTACCTTTAGAGATCTGTTAACAAGCTCCTCAAGATCTTTTGGTTCCTTTGCCCTACCTAGTGTCGTATTATTCATTGAGTACTGCCTTGTCTTGAAGCTTCTAGTAACCGGTATCACCTACAGGTTTATCAGGGTTACATTCCACCTGTCATTGATCTGCCCATTCACCAACATATCTATTTCTGATTGTCACCTAAGAATATTTTCCTGACTTTCAAACATTCGTTCAATATTTGTGAGATGGCAAACATATTTATCATCCCCAGCCACACTCAGCCCCTACAGCACACACATTCGCAGACACACAAGCATACTCTGACACACACAAACGCAAACACACACACACTCACTCACATACAGACACAACAGACCCACACACACGTGCTCGCGTGTGCATGCACAAAAAGGCACATTCTTCATTATCATTTATGAATATCACCAACAGTAAGGGACCCAACATTCATCCGAGTAGTACACCACTTCATCTGAACACCAGCCTTCAACTACACATCCAGCTTTCTATCAACACCCTCTGCCTCCGCTAACAGAGCCAATTTTGGAACCAAATTGCTAATTAATTGTGGATGCAACGTGCTTTTACCTTAGTTATCAATCTCCCATGTGCTGCCTTGTCAAATTTTTTGGTGAAAACCATATACACTGCATCAGTGGACCTACCCTCATCGACAGACACGGTCAACTCTCGAAAAGTCCCACCAGATTTGTGAGCCATTTCATCTCTGTAACAAAGCCACAGTGACTGATCGAGCCTTGCCACTCAAAATGGAGATCAATTCTCTCCTTCAGAATTTTCTCTAATAGTTTCCCGTGCACTGGGAATCACTGACGTGTAATTTCAGGTCAATTTCCAAAACCCTTTTTGAAAAGTGGAAACACATCAGCTGTGCTGAAGTCCTCTGACTCATCGCGTAGCTAAAGAGGAATTAAAAATTTGATCACAGTACTTGTAATTTCCACCATCATCGCCTTGGTTACAGCTCCCGCAGACCTCAGGACTTGTCCACTTTTACACTCTCGAAACGTACTTTATAGAATAGAATCCCAACAGTATGGAAACAGGCCCTTCGGCCCAACAAGTCCATGCCGACCCTCCGAAGGGCAACCCATACTGACCCACTCCTCCGCCCCAATGCACTACACCTAGCCGCAACGAATGAACCCAACCTAGTCTTACCCGAACACTATGGGCAATTTCGCTTGGTCAATTCATCTAACCTGCACATCTTTGGATTGTGGGAGGAAACCAGAGCACCTGGAGGATCAAGACATTCCAACGTCCTTTAAAGCTAAGTGAGAGAAAGAATTCTTAATAAAACACTCATAATGTGGAAGAATGAGACATTTTACACACACACATTCAAGCACACGCATGACACATATGCCTCTCACACGTAAATTATTCTTCTACCTTTCTACTTAATACAATCTTTTGCACAGGAAAACAGTTCCCTCGGCTTATCAATGATTCCTTCAGGCTTCCCACTGAGCAAATACACGAACCCATTTCAATATGAGGCAACATAAATGGTTTCACAATTGTTCACAGTCAATCCAATTAAATGAAATTTTCAGCCCCATTATGTCTACATTCCCATTTTGGTAGAAATCAAATAATGAGAAATGAATATTACACTCAATGTTAAATAGCAAAACAGAAAACCTTTATTTTGTTATTGGAACAAAAGTATCACGTTTGGGTTCGAAATATTCAGATACTTCCAAAGTATTATGATGGACTCAGGTCGTCTTCTCATGGTTAAAGTGGTGCTGGAAGAGCACCGCAGGATAGGCAGTATCCGAGGAGCATGAAAATCTAAGTTTCGGGTAATAGCCCTTCGTCCTGATGAAGTGCTTTTGCCCGAAACATCGATTTTTCTGCTCCACAGATGCTGCCTCACCTGCTGTGCTTTCCCAGCACACCTCTAATCTTGACTCTAACCTGCAAAATCTGCATCACCACCTCTGACAAGTCTTATCATGATTGCTTCCGGAACTTCAGTTTAATGTGTAATCGGAATTGTGCCTCTAATCCTACTATTGTCAATTGTTGTAAAATCCCATTGTTTCACTAATGTCCTTTTGGGGAAAGAAAACTACTATCTGTACCTGGCGTGGTCTACATGTGACTGGTCTGTTTGTTGGAGGCCAGCCATTTAAACTCCAGGACTTCACTGCTGGCGTTCCTCAAGACTGTGTTTGAGGCCTAATTGTGTTTAGTGACTGAATAACTGCCACTCCCTCAATCATGACGTCATAAGTCAGAATCCGTTAACACAATTAGATGTACGACTGATCTGAGATGTAGAGAAGCAAGATGATCTTTAGGTTGAACTTGCCAACTGCCGTGTCTCTCACTCTCTCCCTCTCCCTCTCTCTCTCTCCCTCTCTCTCTCCATCTCCCTCTACCCACTTTCTCCCTCTGTCTCTCATCACACCCCTCCCTCTCCCTCTCTCTCACCTTCTCTCTCTCTCCCCTTCTATCATTCTCTCTCTGCTGTATCGCCCTCTCTCTCCCCTATCTCCCCTCTCTCCCCTCTCTCTCCCTCCGTCGCTCACCACACCCCTCCTTCTCCCTCTCTCTCACCTTCTCTCTCTCTCCCCTTCTAACATTCTCTCTCTCCCGTATCCCCCTCTCTCTCCCTGTCTCCCTCTCTCTTCCCTATCTCCCCTCTCTCTACTCTCTCCCTCCTTCTCTCTCCTCCTTCTCTCTCCCTTACTCAATCTCACCTCTCTCTCCCTCCCTCTTCCCTTCTTTCTCTCCCACTCTTCCTTTGTCTCCCCCTCTCTCCCACTCCATCTTTCCCTCTCTCACCCTCTCTCTCCCAATCTCTCGCTCCCTCCCTCGCTCCCTAGTTCTCTCTCTTACTCTCACTCCCTCTCACTCCCTCTCCCCTCTCTCTCACTCCCTTTCTCTCCCCAGCTCCTCTCTCTCTCCCCTTCCCGTCTTTCTCTCTCTCCCTATCTTACTCTCTCTCCCCTATCTCCCCTCTCTCTCCCTCTCCCTTCCTCTTTCTCCCTCCCTCTCTTCCTCTCTCCCTTCCTCTCTCATTCTCTCTCCATCTCACTCCCTCTCCCCTCTCTACCTCCCTCTACCTCCCGCTCTTTCACTCTCCCTGCTCTCTTTCCGATTCCCTCTCTCTTCCCTTCTCTCTCTCCGTCTCTTTCCCTCCCTCTCTCTCCAACTCTCTCTCCCTCTCTCTGTGTCCCCCTCTCCCTGTCTTTCTCCCTCCCCCTCTCTCGCTCGCCCTTCTCTCTCCCCCTCTCTCTCCCTCTCTTCCTCTCTCTCCTCTCTATCCCTCCCCAACCACCCTCTCATCCTCTCCCTCTGACAATCTCTCATTCACTCCCTCTCTTTCTCTCACTCCCTCCCTCTCCCTCTCTCTCCCTAACCCTCTCTTTCTCACTCCACCCTCTCCCCCTTTCCTTCTCCCTTCGTCTCCCTCCCTCCCTAAGTCGCTCTCTCACCTCCTCCCTCTTTCTCTCTCTCCTACTCTCCCTTTCTTTGGGGGGAAGTAAACGTTGAAATGTTGTAACGCTCAAAGTAGCCTTCTCAACCATCAAATATTTCTGCTGATGAATGCTCAATTTCCTGGAGAATTGTCTGATAGGTCATTATATTTTCTTGCCGTCTTCCTGCAGGGGTAGAGCACCAGCACTCACATCGCTCGCATCCAGCTACTTTGAATGACTTTGCGTAATTAGGTGTGGCAAAAACCAGGGTAATGGTTAACATAGTTTTCAGGCTATCAAATGCTTTCGGACAGTCCTTTGTACACTGATACATCTTTCCTTTCTTTCGCACTTCAGTGAGTGGAGCAATCACAAAGGCTAAAATTTGGGACAAATTTCCGAGAAAATCGACTCAATCCCAGGGAATCATCGTACAGGTCATTTCATCAATGGAATGTGAAAGTCCCCAAATACCATCGATTTTGTATTGCATGGGGTCATTTGTCTACGTCCAAGAACATGACCCAGGAAGGTGACTTGAGCTTTGTCCAATTCACCTTTAATCAGGTTTATCACCAAGCCTGCCTCCCAGAGTCTAAGAGTCACAGAGATGTACGGCATGGAAACAGACCCTTCGGTCGAACCCCTCCATGCCGACCAGATATTCCAACCCAATCCAGCCGCATCGCCAGCATCGGGCCCATAATCTTCCAAACCCTTCCTATTCATATACCCATCCAAATGCCTCTTAAAAGTTGCAATTGTACCAGCCTCCACCATTTCCTCTGGCAGCTCATTCCATACACGTATCACCCTCTGCATGAACACGTTGATGTTAGGTCTCTTTTATATCTTTCCCCCTCACCCTGAACCTGTATCCACTAGTTCTAGACTCCCCAAACCCAGGGAAAAATCTTTGCCTATTTACCCTATCCATGCTCCTCATGGTTTTACAAACCTCCATAAGGTCACCCCTCAGCTTCCGACGTTCCAGGGAATACGGCCCCAGCCTGTTCAGCCTCTCCTTGTAGCTCCAATCCTCCATCCTGGCAACATGCTTGCGGTTTTTTTTCTGAACCCTTTCAAGTTTTACAACTTCTTTCCGAAAGGGAGGAGACCAGAATTGCATGCAATATTCCAACAGTGGCCGAACCAATGTCCTGTACAGCCGGGGCATGAGGTCCTAAATGCTGTACTCAGAACTCTGACCAATAAAGGAAAGCATACCAGACGCCTGCTTCACTCTCCTATCTACCTGCGACTCGAGTTTCAAGGAGCAATGCAACTGCACTCCAAAGGTCTCTTTGTTCAGCAACACACCCTAGGACCTTACCATTAAATGTATAAGTCCAGCCAAGATTTTTTTTCCCAAAATGCAGCATCTCTCATTTATCTGAATTAAAATCCATTTGCCACTTCTCAGCCAATTGGCCAATCTGTCAAGATTCTGTTGTAACCTGAGGTAACTCTCTTCGCTGTTCACTACACCTCCAATTTTGGTGTCATCTGCAAACTTACTAACTGTAACTTCTGCTCGCATCCAAATCATTTATGTAATTGACAAAAAGTAGACGAACCAGCACTGATCCATGCAGCACTCCACTGGTCACAGGCATCCAGTCTGAAAAACAACCCTCCACCACCACACTCTGTCTTCTACCTTTCAGCCACTTCTGTGTCCAATTCGTCATTCCCCCGTGTATTCCGTGAGATCTCACCTTTTAATCAGTCTCCCATGCGGAACCCGATCGAACGGCATACTGAAAGTCCATATGGATCACATCTACAGCTCTGCCCTCATCAATCCTCTTTGTTACTTCATCAAAAAACTCAATCAATTTTGTGAGACATGATTTCCCACGCACAAAGCCATGTTGACCATCCCTAATCGGTTTTTGCCTTTCAAAATGCGTGTACAACCTTTCCCTCAGGATTCCCTCCAATAATTTGCTCACCACCGATGTCAGGCTCACTGGTCTATAGTTCCCTGGCTTGTCCTTACCATCCTTCTTAAATAGTGGAACCACACAACCCAACCTCCAATCTTCTGGCACCTCATAAGTGACTATCGATGACACAAATATCTCAGTAAGAGGCCCAGCAAATCAATTCTCTAACTGCCCATAGAGTTCTTGGGAACACCTGATCAGGTCCTGAGGATTTATCCACCTTTACCCGTTTCAAGACTTCCAGTACTTCCTCCTCTACAATATAGACATTTTTCAAGATGTCGTCATCCATTTCCCTATAGTCTATCTCTTCCATATCCTTTTCTACAGTATATACTGTTGCAAAATATTCATTTAGTATCCCCCCCCCACCCCATTTTCTGCATCTCCACACAAACGCCGCCTTGCTGATCTGTGAGGGGGCCTTTTCTCTCCATAGTTAGTCTTTTGTCCTTAATATACTTGTAAAAACTCTTTGGAATTACCTTAATTCTATTTGCCAAAGCTATCTCATATCCTCTTTTTGCCCGTCTGATTTCCCTCTTAAGTATACTCCAACTTCCTTTATACTCTTCTGAGGATTCACTCGATCTATCCTGTCTATGCATTACATATGTTTTCTTCTTTTTCTTATTCAAACACTCAATTTCTTTAGTCATCAAGCTTTCCCTATAACTACCAGCCTTTCCTTTCACCCTGACAGGAATATGCTTTCTCTGGATTCTTGTTATCTCATTCCTGAAGGCTTCCCATTTCCCAGCCGTCCTTTTACCTGCGAACATTTGCCCCCAGTCAGCTTTCGAAAGTTCTTGCCTAATACCATCTAAATTGGCATTTCTCCAATTTGGAACTTCAGCTCTTAGATCTGGTCTATCCTTTTCCATCATTATTTTAAATCTAATAGAATTATGGTCACTGGCCCCAAAGTGCACCCCCACTGACACCTCAGCCACCTGTCCTTCCTTATTTCCCAAGAGTAAGTCACGTTTTGCACCTTCTCTCGTAGGCGCATTCACATACAGAATCAGAAAATTGTCTTGTACGCACTTAACAAATTCGTCTCCATCTAAACCATTAACATTATGGCAGTTGCAGTCCATGTTTGGAAAGTTAAAATTCCCTCCTATAACCACCCTATTATTCTTACAGATAGCTGAGATCTCCTTACAAGTTTGATTCTCAATTTCCCTCTGACTATTAGGGGATCTATAATACAATTCCAATAAGGTGATCGTCCCTTTCTAATTTCTCAGTTCCACCCAAATAACTTTCCTGGATGTATTTCTGGATCTATCTTCCCTTAACACAGCTGCAATGCTATCCCTTATCAAAAATGCCACCACCCCCTCCTCTCTTGCCTCCCTTTCTCTCCTTCCTGCAGCATTTGTATCCTGGAACATTAAGCTTCCAGTCCAGCCCATCCCTGAGCCATGTTTCTGTAATTGTTACGATATCCCAATCCCATGTTTCTAACCATGCCCTGAGATCGTCTGCCTTACCTGTTGGGCCCCTTGCATTGAAATAAATGCAGTTTAATTTATTAGTACTACCTTGTCCCTGCCTGCCCTGAATGTTTGACTCGCTTCTGTTCTCAATTGTCCCAGTCTCAGATTGATCTCGTTCCTCACTGTCTGCCTAGGCCCCATCCCCCCAACTTACTAGGTGGAATCCTCCCGAGCAGCTCGAGCAAATTTCCTTACCAGTATATTAGTCCCCTTCTAATTGAGGTGCAATCCGTCCTTCTTTTACAGGTCACTTCCACTCCAAAAGAGATTCCAATGATCCAAAATTGTGAATCGATCTCCCATGCACCAGCCCCTCAGACATGCATTCATTTGCTCTATTCTCCTATTCCTGCCTTCACTAGTTCAGAGTACTGGGAGTAATTCAGATATTACTACTCTCGAGGGCCTCCTTTTTAAATTTATGCCAAACTCCCTGTAATGTCCCTTTAGAATCTCAATATTTTCACTTCCAATCTCGTTTGTTCCAATGTGTGCAATGACCTCCTGCGGCCCCCTCTCTCCCTTGAAAACACTCTGCACCCTCTCTGAGGCATCCTTGATCCTAGCACCAGGGAAGCAACACACCATTCTTACTTTTCGTTGCTGGCACAGAAGCATCTGTCTATACCTTGGACTAGAGAGTCCCCTAACACAATCGATCTCTTGGAAACCGACGTAGCCTCATTGCATTTGAGCCAGTCTAGATCTTTGAAACTTGACGGATAATGCTCAATTCCTCTGAGGATCCATCACCCCTGACGTTTTCAAAAACAGTATACTTGTTTGACATGGGCATAGCCACAGAAGGCTCCTAAACTACCTACCTACCTGTGTTATCTTTCCTGGAGTTACTCTATCTGTGTGACCGTATCTGTGACTTTTCTCCCTTCCTACAACTGCCACCATTACACCCCCTTGCTCTTGTAAATTCCTCATTTTCTCTCCAACGATCCAATCGATCTGATTGAGTTCACAACGAATGCATTTATTGCAGATATAATCTGCAAATACACGTAAACTCTCCCGAAACTATCACAATCGACAAGAACAGCGTATCACTGAACTAAAGGCCATTTTTGTTCTTTTTTCAATACAATGACCAAGAAAATAGCCCATTCTCGAACCTCTACAAAACACCACTCCAGGCTAACTTAATACTTATGGCTTATATTCTTAAGTTTAATCAAGAGACATATCTTAATAAAACATATTATCAAAAAAGAAGCCAGTTAACTCGCTACTGCAAAGTCACTGTACGGCCACACTTAAAATATTCACTTATCGGTTTATGTGCTGTGACCCCTCCCAAACAGGTTCCTCCAAGGTCAGTATCGAATTTCGCTGTTTGTTCATTTTCCTAGATGCACTCTGATGTCCAGCGATACATGAATTCAAACAGTAAAGACAGTAACTGTGCAGATTCATTGTGGTGAAGTCTCTCTCTCTCTCTTTCTCTCTCTGTCCTGCACTGACCTCACCTTGTATTTCCTTTATCTGTTCCTGTCCCTTTTACAAGTGCTATTGGTTTCAATTAATTTTCCAAAGTTCCAAAACAACGCAACAGCATACAAGACAGTGATTGTAGCTCCTGGAATTTGAGGAAATCACCTCCAACACCTCAGATACCTCAAAAAGGAGCAACTTGTTACTGCTAGAAATTGTTCCCGTCCTTGAACATTGATTACCCAGAGAGATTTCACAAATGAGAATGTGGACAATATACCAGTAGTGATGAAGTGTAGAGGTGATGAAACCTTCACTGGCCTTTTGTTATTGGTATTCTTTCAATAAAATGTGGTTCGAGATGTGAACTGGGAACTGTTTGCTGAGAGTAACTTGTGGCCTTTCAGGCAGCTTGCGGGAAAAGGAACAGACCAAACAATCTATGTTTGTTTGTGAAACCACCATTTGAAGGTCCTCAATTCCTGAAGCAATCCATGTTCAAATAGTGCAAGACCTGGACAATGTTCTTGCAGCATGACCATCTCGAGCAAGGTCCTTGTGTTTCAATGGCATTATCAATATTACGTTCCCGACAGTTACCATTGATCAGAAATTGAACAGGCGTAGCCAAACAAATCCTGTGGGTCCAACAGCACTTCAGATGCTGGGAATCCTGCAGAGAGTAACTTACTGCTGAGCTCTTCCCATTTCCTGTTGGCCAAAGCTTGCTCAGCATCTGCAAGGCATAAGTTGGGAGTGTGATGAAGCTCTCTCTGCTTGCCTGGATGAATGCACCTCCAACAACATTCAAGAGCATTGTCCTGATGCAGAACAGAGCAGCCCCTGGATTTGACCCATATCCACAAACACTCATCCTTCCACCATCAATGCTCACTGTGTCATGTGAGATCTCCTGCAGCTTCTCACTTGACTTTGAAGCTATATTCTGAGTATTCATCGATTTTATTTGACTGCCTCCAGTCCACTCAGACTCTCTGATGGAGGAGGGTATTGTACACTTTCGGAGATTCAGAGTGACGTTGACATGCGATGGGTGTATGATGGAGGATCTATGGGGTTGGGGTGCAGTGGCTTTCTTTCTGAAATAATAAATAAAATCTTCTGTCCGAACGATGGTTTTGTTGTTGAAGTGAAAAGCAAAACATCAGATTTGGAAAATTAACATCATCTCCATTTGTATTTTTTGGATCTTGAAGGCAGCGCCCAAGACAAGAGCATTTCCTTGTATAGTATTGGCTGACACGGTCTGCTCGGTAATTACAGTGTTGAGAAGTTCTTTCAGTCACTCCTTAAGAAGGAAAAATATTTTTTCCCCTGAGCTCAGAAGCGAGTATTTCAGAAACAGGAAAAGCAGCTGCTCAGTTCTATCACAGGTTTCTTGTCCCTCCATTAATTGGAGACAACAGAAGCCCTCTCTGTCCAGTCCGTGTTCCAACAAGCCCAACAGGATCCTAAAGCAGAGCCTGGTCTTCAGTTCACTCGGATTTTCCCTGTCATTGGCTCCAGACCTCCCTCCGTTGTGACTATGTGGTAATTGGTGTGCAGTGTCCACTCCACAGTAAAAGAATCTACAAACGGACAGATTCCATCAAAACCCTGCCTCACCCGCAAATGAATCTGGGAGTTGGAATATCAGGAACCTGATGGATAACACCAACACCAATAGGCCTGAATGATACACTGCTGCCATCGCCCAGCATGACAAAACTGTCATCACCGCCGTGAGTGGGATATGACTGGCAGGAGAAAGGCAACATAAAGAAAACGATGGCGGGTATACCTTTTTCTGGAAAAGCAAACACAGGACATTGTCTCATTGGGATGGGCTTCACCACAACAAATAAATTGGTCAGACATTCCAACAAATCCCCTGTGGGGTAAATGAGCTCCTCGTGACCCTCTGACACACCCTGGACCAGAAGCAGTCTTCTCAGCTGTCAGTGCCTCTGCGCTGAATCGAGACACAATGGAGAAGACAAGAGACTCATTCTACACCAGCCTCGAACTATTGCTATCCCACCGAAGGAAATATTTTCTCGGGCAGTGCCTCACAGCCGACCTGATGATGACTAAGATACCTGAGTGACAGAGTGCCCACAGCATGTGGTCCACCCTAAACTCCTCCCCAGTCAGCAGCTCTGTGGAGACCCCCAGCCTCTCAAACAGGAAACCCCAGGATTGGCTCAGTGAGAAGTACGGGAGATCCAGGATCTCCGAGATCGCAAACGTGAGGTAGCTCCACCATAACTCCAGCTAAAGGAAACAAGCGGAAACGCTACTGCAGTCTGAGGTGAAACAAAGAAGCCACGGCCTAAAGAATCGATGATGGGTGGAGAGAGTCAGCAGGAGAATCCGTGATTCACTGACAGACAACAAGCTGCTCAGTGACACCACTCAGCTCCTGACCTCATTCCAGCCTTAGTCCAAACATGGACTAAAAGAGCTGAATTCCAGAGGTGGGGTGAGGCTGACTGTACTTAACTTCAAGGCTACATATGGCCTGGTGTGGCTTCAAGGAGCCTGAGCAAAACTGGATGCAATGGAAATCGGGGGAACTCTCCACTGAATGAAGTCATCCCAGGCAGAAAAGAAGAAAGTTGTGGTTCTTTGAGGTCAGCCACCACAGCTGCAGGGTTTCTCTATCCTCAAAGGAGTGTCTTAGGTCTAACCATCTTCAGTAATTTCATCAATAGACTCCCCTCCATCACAGGGTCAGACATGGGGATATTAGCTGATGATTACATTGTGTTCAGCAGTATCTGCGACTACTCAGGTACTGAAGTAGTCCTTATCCAAATGCAGTAAAATCGGGGCAATATCCAGGCTTGGGATGAAAAGTAGAAAATCGCATACATGACACATAAATGCCAAGCAGTGATCAACTCTGACAACAGAGAATCACATCATCGTCCTGTGACATCAATGGGGTTACCGTTGCTGATTCCTCAACTATCAAAGTGTTGAGATTAGCATTGACCAGACTCTGAAGTTGACAATCCATTTAAATACAATGGTGTCAAGGCAGGACAGAAGCGAGGAATACTGCAGGGAATAACTCACTTCCTGACTTCCACCTGTCCACCGCCTGATAGGTCCAAATCAGGAGTGTGGTGGACAACTCCCCATTTGCTGAGATGAGTGAGGCTGCAACAACACTCAAGAAGCTTGACACTATCCGGGATAAAACAGTTCACCTGATGGCCACTAAAAACATCTTATTTCCACCACTGACTCTCAGTAGCAGCAATATGTACCAACTACCAGATGCATTGCAGAAATGCACCAAAGTTCCTCAAATAAAACCTTCCAAACCCACATCATCACAAAGGATATGGGCAGCAGATACATGGAATCACTATGCACTACAAATTCCCATCCAAGTCAATCATCTTCCTTGATTGGAAATATATCACCTTTCTGTATGTATCTCTGCTTCACAATTCTTCATTAGAGACAAAAAAACGTCGACATATCCACCTCCTGTTTACCCAGTCCTGAACAAGGATTACATCCAAATAATCGATGTCTCTACCCGCTGATGCTGCCTGCCTTGCTGTGTTATTCCGGCCTCCTGCTTGTATATTTACAGCACTTCATAACAGTATTGTGTGTCTATTACAGCACACAGACAACAACAGTTCAGGAAAATAGCTCACCAACACATTGTCAGCAACCATTAGAGATGAGCAATAAATGCTGACCCAATCAACGATGCCCATGAATGGATTAGGATTCATTAAAAATGTTGTCCAATCATGACGAATGGTGGACACAGGGTTTGATGTTTTTTTAATGGAAGCTGGTGGGCTGCAGGCGGTACCTTGCTTGTTGTGAAGAATTGAAGTGATATGCTGTTTGGAACAATCTGTCAGTCTTTCAGAGGCACGGTCTACGTACGTAGCATCACTCAGAAACTGAGATTCATATCCCAGATTACTCACATGCGAGATAGATAGAACAAATTTGATATGTCCTCGTATCTGGAATATTTGGAAACATCGTTAAATTATTGTCATGAAAACAATTAGGACGTGGAATATTTTCATTCGAGGGAAAAATAATAGGATGTTTTCAAAGTGCCTGGGCTAAGTAATAATTTGATCCTTGTTGCGATAAACAGACTCAGCATTGGTGCGCTATGTTTTCATTAAATTTCAATCTGAATATTGAATTCAACAAATGGGTGGATTTGTTCATTGGTCGATCAAGTGGCTATGATCAAAGCATTTGTGATCTTCAATAATTACACTTTGCTGTGAATGATAAATACGATATTGCAAACATCTTCATAAAATTTCGACAGTAATGTTAGTTGGGATCATGCTGACCATTAATGTAGATGCACAATTCTGTTCAGACACTGGGATTGTGGAGCTGATCTACACTGGATATTGTTGATGAGGGATTCAATGCAAGATGTCACGTAATCCATCACTTTTCGAACACCTTCAGAAAGGGTTTGCTCTAAAGTGTAAAAGTATGAAGCTTACCTGACTCACTGGATGTCAAAAACATGGACGAACTTACGAGACATTGGCAGCTCATTTGTATAAATGGTAAAAATTGCACTGAGCCTTGTGCTAGTCCATTGGCCAATCTGCTCCATGCACTTCCCCCTTGTTTAAGAACAGATTTAAATTGTCTATTGTGAGGAAATGATTGAATAACCGTCCAGATCCAGATTGGCAGCTGTCTGGAGATACTTAGGAGCTGGTCACTCTTTACCTGTGGTGCCAATGTTGTCCAGGAAGACGATATTTAGATTCCGGCTTTTCAATCGGATTATTGATGTTTATGGTAGTGCAAAGATCATGTGTTTACTCATCTAAACATGATTCAGCTGTTTATTGCAATTATTGAACTGAGCAATAATCAGCTAGTGAGTATCGTTACTAAATTTAGCAATAATTAGGTGTGCATTCTGATTATTGAAGTGAATAATCTTCAACTGAATAAAACCGTTATTTTGGTTTGATCTTAAGAGCCAAAGAAAGAAAAGAGGGGTTTACTCATTATTGTATAAAACTTAAACCTGACCTGCAGTATATTTCTCACAGACTATTCCAGCAACAATCAAACATAGTCACGCTCACAGAATCCCACATTCCAGACAATGTCCCGGACAAACCTATGTTAGTCGCAGAGCAGGTCCTGTCCCACTGGCAGGACAGAGCCAGCAGAGGTTGCAGCTTTGTAGGATACAGTCGGGGAGGGGGGTAACCTGGAAGTGCTCAGAATTGATGCCTGTCTCCAAGAATCCTTCTGGCATCAGGTTAAACACGTACATAGAAACATTCTGCTGATTATCAATTACCGCATCCCTCACATTTCCCTGTTTAAACACAACATTGAATGTGGAAAGGACAGAGAAAGGACTCTGTGTGGGAGGCTTCAGTGTCCATCACCAAGACAGGGTCAGCATCAGCACCTGCTGATCGTGCTGGCACACTCCAAAAGGCATTGCCACGAATCTACCTGACCCACATTTTATAGTTGCTGCATTATGTGATGTGATACTGTCTCTGTGTGAAATAATACAGACTTCAAACAGCTCGACCAACTTATGACGAGGAGTTCATAAAGTTTAGTGGGCCATCTGCAGCATCAGAATTATACCTTGCACAGACAATCATAGACCATCTGCTCAACATAGCTGATTGGAGGTTTTGGATAGCCTGGGGCGTTGTTTACTCTGGGGCATCAGAGGCTGAGGGAAGAATTGATCGAGGTTCATAAAATCTTGAGGGGCATGGATAGGGTAAATAGTCAAGGTCTTCCACAGGGTAACGGAGTCCAAATCTCGAGGGCATAGGCATAAAGTGAGAGGGGAAAGAATTCAAAGCGATCTGGCGGTGGTCTGTGTGTGTGGGCGGTGTGGGGGGGCGTGGTTAATCCCTTGATGCAGAGGGTGATGTATATATGGAACAAAGACATTTCGATGGATACATGAATAGGAGTGTCAGGAGCAGGTGAGTGGGACCAGTTTAGTTTGGGAGCATGTTCAACTTGGACTGGATGCATGGAAGTGTCTGATTCCATGCTTTATGACCCAATGGCTCTATGGTGGAAGCTGGTAAAATTACAACATTGAAAAGGACTAGGAATTCTTCAGAATGGTTCAATGAATAGTACAACAGGACATATAAACAGCAGAATTGAAAAAGAACATACGAGGTTCCAACCTGGTGAAGCTCCAGAACAGGACGACTTTTCTCTGCAACAAGTGATGGAGAGAGCTAAGCGATCAAACAACCAATGAAACTACGCTTTCTTTCCACTGATGCTACCAGACCTGCTGTGTTCCACTAGTAATTTCTGGTTTTGCATCGCATCAATGATCTGCAGATCCACGCTCTGGCATATTTACTCAAAAAAGATGGTGGACAATTAAATCACTGGGTGAGAAGGCTGCTCTCCACCAACTAAACCCTCAGTTATGGGGGAGTCCAGGACATCAGTGCAAAAGGTAAAGCTGAAGCATTTGCAACAATCCTGAACCGAAAATACCAAGGCATTCATCCATTTCAGCCTTCTCGTGAGGTCCCCATGTTCACAGATCTCAGTCTCCAGCCAATTCAATTCACTCTCCCTCATGTTATGGAATTACAGGGGGTACTAAATACTGAAAAGGTTGTGGGTCCTGACAACTTAAATATCGAAAATTTGACACCTGCTGAGCCAATGTTTTCTGATGCTGCAACAGCACTGGCATGGACCAAGAATGTGAAAAATTCCCAGGCATGTTTTACACAGAAAAATCAGGGCCAATCTGATGTTGTGAAATAACGTCTCATCTGTCCATTCTCTAACATGGAAATTGGAAGGAAGGTGTCATTGACAGGGCTATCAAGCAATACCTGGTCAGCAATAACCTGCTTATTGATGGCCAGGTTGTGTGCCACAAGGGCCATTGATGACAGCCTTTTTTCAAAGAAGTTGAACTAGAGACGAGAAGGTAGAGGAACTCCCCTCAACGTCATGATACCATTTGACCAAGTGTGACACTAGGAGGGAAAGGAAAAACCACGGTCAATGAAAATCCAGAGAAAAGTCTCTGCTGGTTGCAGCAATAACTAGCAAGAAGGATGACTGTTGTTTTTGTGTGTGTGTGATCCAGCTCCCTCAGAGCCAGCTCTCAAAGTGAACAGAGACTCAGATCCTTCTGTTTGTGCTTTACGCCCCCAGACTACCGCCTAACTGTGGTAGTGCTTATTTTTCGCCTGCACCCATGTTGTGTGTGTGCAGGTGTGAAGACAGTTGTTATTGTTCATGTCAACAATTTCACCTTCAGGACATCTCTGCAAGACTTCCTCAGGAAACATTCTGGTTCTAACCATATTCACCTGCATCGTCAATGAACACTCAGAGGCCCATCAATAAGCAATGTTAATATAGTGTTTTGAACGTAGCTGCTTTCCATGCAGTTAAACCGGGTTCAATTCCTAGCCATTGCATGGTTGCAATTTTAAATTCACCACCAAGAGGATTGATGAGGATAGGGCAGTGAATGTTGTCCATAAAGAGTTTACTAAGGTATTTGACAAGATCCCACATGACAGGCTAGTCCTGAATGTTAGGTCATATGGTATATAGGGAGAGATAGCAAACTGGATTCAAAATTGACTCAATGTTAGCAAACAGAGGGTAATTGTTGAAGGTCGTGTCTCGGACTGGTGCCCTGATGCTAGTGGTGAGCCACAGGGTTTGGTGCTGGGACCTTCGGCATTTGTTACTTGTATAAATGATCGGCATGATGAGTAAGTTTGCAGATGATACAAAATTAGGAGGTATCATTGATAGCGAGGAAGATTGTCAAAGATTGCAGGGATGTGGGCTGACGATTGGCAAACACAATGCAATTCAGATAAATGTGACGTGTTGTACTTTAGAAAGTCAATCCAAGGTAGAACTTACACCATAAATGCTAAGGTGCTGAACAGTGTTGTGGAACAGAGTGACCCAGGAGTATAATTACATCGTCCTTGGAATGTGGGGCCACAGGTAGACAGGATGGTGAAGAAGGCATCTAGCATGCTGGCTTACATCAGTCAAAGCAACGAGTATAGGAGTTGGGATATTATGTTACAGCTGTATAAGTCAGTGGTGATGTTGCACTTGGAGTATTGTGTTCAGTTTTGGTCACCCTGTTGCAGGAAAGACACAAATAATGCTGGAAAGATTTGCCAAGAAGTACCAGAATTAATCGACCTGAGTTATAGGGAGAGGTTGGCCAGGAGAGGACTTTATTCCTTGGATTGAGGAGAATGAGGGGTGTCCCTATTGATGTGCATAAAATCATGCAGGGCAGACACAGAAGGAATGTTTTTAACCTTATTCCAAGTGGATGGAGAATTAAAAACTGGAGAGCATAGGTTGAAGTTGAGAAGGGAAAGTTTTAGGAAGGATCTGAGGGGCAATTTCTTCACGCAGAGTGTGAATGGAATGAGTTGCCACAGGAAATGGTTGAGGGAGGTACAATAACAACATCTAAACTTCATTTGAAAAGGTACATGGATGGGAAGGGTTTAGAAGAATATAGAAAAAATGCAAGCAATTGGAAGGAGCACATGGTCAGCATGGAGTAATTTGGGCCAAAGGTCCTGTATCCATGCTATATCCCTCTAAACCATTCCCAGTAGTGCACCCATTCAGATGCCTCTTCAAAAGTGCCATGTACCCACCTCCTCCACTTCCTCTGGCAGCTTGTTCCATACACGCACCACTCTCTGGGTGAAAAACTTGTCCCTCAGTTCCCTTTTAAATCTTTCCCCTCTCGCCTTAAAGCTGTGCCCTCTAGTTTTGGACGCCTCAATCTTGGGAATGAAACCTAAGATCTTCACCCTATCCATGCCCCTAATGCTTTTATAAATCTCTACAAGTCTCCCCCTCAGCCTCCGATGTTCCAGTTAAGATCACCTTCAACTGACTCAGCCTCTCCAACTCTCCAGCCCTGGTAACATTCTTATAAATCCTTTCTGAACCCTTTCAAGTTTCATAATATCTTTCCTGTCGAAGGGAGACCAGAATTGAACGTAGTATTCCGAAAGTGGACTAACCAATGTCCTTTACAGCCTCAACATGACATTCCAATTCTTATACGTGAAGCAATGACCAATAAAGGCAAGCATGCCAAATGCCTTCTTCACAGTCCTGTTTATCTGCGATCAGACTTACAAGAAACTGTGAATCTGCACTCCAACATCTCTTTGCTTGGCATCACTCCCCAGGACCTTGCCATTAAATGTGTAGGTCCTACTCTGGTTTGCGATACAAAAATGGAACATCTCACATCTATCTGAATTGAACCCCATCTGCCACTTCTCAGCCCATTGGCCCATCTGATCAAGGTGCATTGGACTCTGAAGCAATCTTATTCGTTGTCCAGTACACCTCCAATATTGGTGTCAATTGTAAACGTACTAACCATCCTGCCGGCAATGACATCCAAGTCACAAAGGGGTTTGCAGGATTTATTGTGTCACCTCTAGATCTGAACTCCAAACTTCCCAAACTCCGTGTGAATATTGTACAGGTGCTGCACATATTATAAAGAATGATTCTTGGTACGGGGATATCAGTGCTGGTGATAGATTTGAGAAGCTTGGCATTTCTGTTTCGGTTGAAAGTGATTTTTTTAAATAGGCGTCCTCACATTTGTGGGTCATCTGACCAGAGAAAATGGATTTAAAACTACCCGACTCTCAAAGAGCTGGAATACAAACTGACGCTCAGGTTATTGTCAAAGAAGCAAATGGAAGAATAAGATGATTTTTTAAATTTGAAAGAACGCATATTTTGTGAGGATGTAAAATGAACCGTCTGAGTCTGGCTTTGCACTATGTTCGGCCAGAATGCGATTGAATCAGTAACTGACATAATCAAATTAATGCCACCACAGAAGAGTGACAATGAGGTGACAAGAATTTCTCCTGCAGAGGGAGGGGAGGGACATGGTACAATGAAAGTTCAATTGCATTGCTGCAAGTAATCCAGGGTAATGTAAATTATTTGCTACATAGGTAATAATGGCCTATTCTAGAGAAGGTTCGCTACTGTTAGAGATTATTATAATAAGTTGTGACTCCTGAAATCACTGAAGCAATGTGAAGTACATTCTCTCAACACCACTTTGCTGGACAAAAATCAAATACTAATTATAAAGCAAACTTAGATTTAAGCGGTGCATTAAAGGTCAGGAAAGCATAGTTAATGCAGCAAACAAAGTTAATGAGAGACTGGAAAGCAATACAATATATTTATATTCGGGCAGCTTTACAACAAACTGCCTCTTTGTTCGTAAAGTAGTGGGATTTAAGTTTTTCTATTGAGACACGGTCCACACATCTTCCAAGTTATGTGATCCAACAGCAATTAACACAGCTCAATGCGGTCAGACGTATCCAGCCACAGTTTAATTTCAGTTACAAATATCTTCTCTCAACTCAGAATTATAAAATTGTCATTATTATCGTTGCGACATCAATCTCCCCGTGGATGTCGCACAGATCATAAGGATCTCGGAATAGAATACCTCCAACGTGGAAACAGGCCCAACAAGATCAAAACGACCCTCTGAAGAGTAATCCGCCCAGACCTATTCCCCCTACCCTATGTTTACCTCTGACTAATGCATCTAAACTACACATCCTTGAACACAATGAAAATTTAGTATGGCCAATTCACCTAACCTGGAAACCTTTGTATTGCGGCAGGACACCGGATTACCCGGAGGAAACCCACGCAGACACAAGGAGAATGCGCAAATTCCACACTGACAGTCGCCCAAGGCAGGAATCAAACTCAGGTCCTGAGCACAATGATGCAGTAGTGCCAACCACTGAGACACCATGCCAGCCTGGAAAAAGCCACAGAATGCAATACCTCAGAATTTAGTGTTTGCATATCACGTGCAACAACAACGACTTACCAATCCAATCTATAAATGCATCTCCCAATTAAAGATGCCAGGAAAGTTTCCAACATGCTCCTTGCCATCAATGGTGTTTCTGGTAACTGTCCACAAGCATTTACAGTTTGTAGATGATATATCCTCTGTTTCTCCTTGTTAATTAAGAAATTTGCATTCTGATATAGTGCTCAGTGTTAGACCCATTAAAAATTGCAATATCATCCAGTTAAATTATATATTGAAAAAAAATTTTAGTGTTGTTTTCATTGCCTCAACTGATTTAGCAGGTTTAAAACATCATTGCACTTAGTCAAATGTTATAAACTCCTGAATCAAACCTCAGAACTGGAGGTTACCTTCTCGGAATGAATGATTGGAAATGTCAGCAGTTATAGAACTGCAATGGATTTTGGTGACTCAAAGCAGGGTATCTTGCAAACCCAGTATTATCACATTCCTGTGAATACTTATTTCTTTATATTTGTATTGATAACAACACATTTCCTCCTTCCTACTTTAGGTAACACTACAATAAAAAAGTTTAGAACTGATTAATCTCCTTTATACAGTGTGGGTTTTAGGTTCTGTTTGCTATGCTGTTGAATATTAAGTATCCCGTTGTCAGCGTGGGTAGCTATTGAGATGTGTATGTGGAACTTTTCAATTTTGGGAAGGATGAAGATTTGAGGAATCATTTTCTTCATATTGAATCATACAGCACAGAAACATCCCATTTGCCCACTTGTTCATGCAGATCAGATATCTTACTTAGTCTTGTCCCATTTGCCAGCATTTGGCCCAAACCCCCTAAATCCTTCCTTGTCATATACCCATACCTTTGAATTGTTCTAATTTTAACCACCTCCGTTACTTTCTCTGGTAGCTTGCTCCATACATTTCTTGATGGAAAGTTGTAATCCGCAGTTCTCATCTGCTGTTGGCTGATAGTAAAAAGAACAAAGAAAATTTACAGCCCAGGAACAGGCACTTCGGCACTCCAAGCCTGAGCCGATCCAAATGTTCTGACTAAACCTGTCGGTCAATTCCTAAGCATCTGTATCCCTCTGCTCCCCAACTACTCATGCATCTGCCCAGGCGCATCTTAAACGAATCTACCGTGCCTGCCTCTACCACCTCCACTGGCAACGCATTCCAAACGCACACCATCCTCTGTGTGAAGTACTTACCGCGTGTATCACCCCTGAACTTGCCACCTCTCCACTTGAACGCATGACCTCTCGGTATTGGATCCTTCACCATGGGAAAAAGCGTGTCTCTGTCCACCTTGTCTATACCCTTCATGATTTTCTAACCCTCAATCAGCCCCCACCCCCATCTCCTGTTTTCTAGTGAAAATAAACCTCCCCTATTCAACTTCTCTTCATAGTTATCGCCTTCCATACCAGGCAACATCCTCGTAAACCTTCTCTGTCGCCTCTCCAAAGCGTCCATATCATTTTGGTAATGTGGCGCCCAGAACTGTACATGGTCCTCCAAATGCGGCCGAACCAATGTCTTGTCCAATTTTAACGTGACTTGCCAGCTCTTATACTTAATACCCCGTCCGATGAAGGCAAGCATACTATATGCCTTCTTGACCACTCTATCCTCCCGTGCAGCAACCTTCGGAGTACAATGCATCTGCACTCCCAGATCTCTCTGCCCATCAACTTTTCCCAAGGCTCTTCCATTCATTGTATAATTCGCTCTAGAATTAGACTTGCCTAAATGCATCACCTCACATTTGTCTGGATTGAAAGCCATCTGCCATTTTTCCGCCTAACCTTCCAGTCTATGTGTATCCTCCTGTATTCTCTGACAGTCCATTTTGCTTTCTCCACTAATCTTTGTGTCATCTGCAATCTTGCTGATCATTCCAACAATAGCCTCTTATAGATCATTTATGTATGTTACAAACAACAGTCTCCCCAATACTGACCACTGTGGAACACCACTGGTCGCCTTTCTCCATTTCGAATTCAACTACTACTCTCTGTCTCCTGTTGCTCAACCAGTTCTTTATCCACCTAGCTAGAACACCATGCACACCACGTAACTTCACTTTCTCCATTAGTCTGCAATGGGGAACCTTATCAAACGCTTAACTAAAGTCCATGTATGCAACATCTACAGCCCTGCCTTCATCTAACAACTTGGTCACTCCCGAGAAGAACTCTATCAAGTTGGTAAGGCATGATCTCCCCCGCACAAAACAATGTTGCACATCACGGATAAGCTCATTCCTTTCCAAATATGAAAATATCCTATCTCTCAGTACCAACTCCAGCAACTTCCCCACCACCGACGTCAGGCTCACGGATCTGTTGTAAACTGGAATATCCCTACTTCCCTTCTTGTACACGGAGACAACATGAGTAACCTTCCAGTCCTCCAGCACCTCACCTGTATTTAACTTTGCCATAAAGATATCTGTCAGGGCCCCAGCTATTTCCTCTCTCACCTCCCTCAGCAACCTGGGATAGATCCCATCCGGTCCTGGGAATTTGTCCACCTTAATAACCTCTATCACACCCAATACATCTTCCTTAGTTATGCCAACGTGATCCAGACTGATCAAATTTGTATCTCTAATCTCAAGATCCATTATGTTCCTCTCCTCAGTGAACACTAAGGCGAAGTAATCATTTAGAATCTTACCCATTATCTCAGATTTGGCAAACAGCCTTCCTTCATTATTTTTTCGTGGACCAATCCTTTCCATTGTTACCCGCTTCCTTCTTATATAAGAATAAAAAGTTTTGGGATTTTCTTTAATTCTGCGAGATGGAGTGTCTTCATTTGAATGGAGACGCATGCAACGGTCAAGTGCATAGTTTTGAATTTCAAAATACAGGATCCAATCAGTTAAGAATTGATAATCAGTTCAGAATTGATAATCAGTTCTCTCTAACTCCTTAAACATTGGATTTTTCATGATCTCCTTCATTCCGCTTCTCCTGTCCAACAATGCATGTTGCTTGTTTCTGAATGAGTCCAGAGCTGAACATAGAAGCTTATTTTCCTACCTCACAGTGGCTATCCCTGAAATACTCATCTCTGAAGTATGTAATGAACCTGAGCATTATTTAAACCAACAGTGAATATGACCTATTCTTACTGTCAGCAACAAATCATTCTCTGTCATATGACCCTTCATGATTTCCCAAAGCTTTCCACAGGTTGGATATTATTCATTAGACTCCATGTGTTCACGATTATCATTGGAATTCCTCCCCCACCCTATCATCCAACACTTGGCCCGGATATTCCTGTTTCACCCCTGAGTCTGGTGCATTTCACAGCTGTTTTCACACTTTATCAGTCTGTTGCTGCCTGTTGGATAAACTGGAGGTTGCTTTCCTTCTCTCTTTACCACAACATACTGGATAGCTTCGTCTGGCCAATCCCAGACTGGTTTTTAGTACCTTCAACCACTTTGATGGAATTCCTGGCCCGATTTTTATGGAATGAAGTTGGGTAAGTGGCTGACATTTCAATGGGAAGAATGTGCTGCTGGAAAAGCACAGAAGGCCAGGCAGCATCTGAGGTGTAGGAGAATCAATGTTTCAGGCATATGCCCTTCTTCAGGAATGAGGCTTATAGGCCGTGGTGAGGGGTGTTAGCCAAAACGGGTGGGTGTGGGGCTAGCGGCAAGGTAGCTGGGAATGTGCTGGATATATGAAGGTGAGGAGTGGGTGATAGGTCAGAGAAGAGGGTGAAGCGGATCGATGGGAAGGAAGATGAATAATTCAAGGAGACAGTGCTCAGTTGGAGGCTTGGGACTGGGATAAGGTGGAGGGAGGGGGAATGAGGAAACTGGTGAAATCCACATTAATCCCGTGTGGATTCAGGATCCCAAGGCCGAAGATGAGGCTTTCATCCTCTAGGCAGTACATGGTTAGGGTTTAGCGATGGAGAATGCCAAGGACCTGCATTTTCTTGGTGGAGTGGGAGGGGGAGTTGAAGTGTTCAGCCATGGAGCAGTTGACCAGGTTGGTGTGAGTGTACCAGGGATATTTTCTGAAAAGATTCGCAAGTTGACATCCAGTCTCCTGATATAGAGGAGACCACATTGGGTGCACGGATGCAGTCGATGACATTTGTGTAGGTACAGGTAAACGTCTGTTGGATGCGGAAGGACCCTTTGGGGCTTTGGATTGAGGTGAGGGGGCGGCCTGTAGGCGCGGGTTTTGCACTTCCTGTGGTGGCAGTAAAAGGTCCTGGGAGTGAGGGATGTTGATCTGACGAGAATCCTGTCTGACTTGCTGTGCATTTCCATCACCACACTCTCTACTCTGATCTCCAACATCTGAATTCCTCTTTCTCCTACCTGGTCATTCAGTGGAGAAGAATTTTGTAGACAATGATAATAACTCAAGATTAATATTGAAAAAGACGAGGACAAGAAATTAAAGTTCTAAACTGGAGCAATCCCAAATTTTAATAAGATTGTGTGCGTTTGGACAGAGAGCAGACACTTTTAGGGGAATCCATGTCAGAGGAGTGGGATGCATTCAAGAAGGAAATAGAAAGATTACAGGGCCCACATGTTCCACTAAAGATGAACGGTGGTATTCATATCTACCGTGAAACCTACATACTGGGGAATATACAGGATAGGTTCACTGACAGTATGAAAATTGATGAAGTGCTGATGAGTGAAGAGGATAGCCCTCGATTATGGGATGGTGTAAATAGGATGGTGATATGGGCTGATCGGTGGCAAATTCAATTCAGTATGAGGATTTGTGAGCTGATGCACATGGGAAGGAAATACAAGGGAAAAACATGAAGAATGGTAAGAACCTGAGACACACTGAAAATCAAAGGGTCCTTGCTGCACATGAACACCTTATGGCAGCAGGACAGGTCGATAATATGGTTCAAAAGGAACAAGGAACATTTTTTGTTCTTTTAATAGAGATGAAGTGCAAGGAAAATATGCTGCAATGGAATAAAATATTGGCCACGCCACAGCTAGCGTATTGTGCGCAGTTCTGGAATCCACAACGTAGGTGTATTTTGATTGCCCTGGAAAGGATGCAGAGATTTCCAGGATGATTCCAAGGTTGGAAAGCTTTAGGTACGAAGCGAGATTGGATGGATTAGGGTTGTTTTCCTTGGAACAGGGAAAAGTCTTGAGGGGACGTGGTTTCAATGTATAGAATCATAAGGAGCATAGACAGCATTGAAAGGACATAGGTTTTACCCTTTTTGGGCTTGTAAATGACCGGGGCATGGATGCAAAGAGGCAGGATATTTAGTTTGCGACTGAGACTATGGTGGCAACCTGGAAATTACTGCCAGTACGGGAAGAAGAGTTGTGCGCTGGAAAAGCACAGCTGCTCAGACAGCATCCGCCGAGTCGGGGAGGCGATATTTTGAGCATAAGCTCTTCATCAGGAATGAGGGAGCGGCCAAAGGGGGCTGAATCATAAATGGGAGGGGCGCTGTTGTGGGGGAATGTAGCTGGGAATGCAATAGTTAGATGAAAGTGGGAGTGATGGTGATAGGTCGGAGGGGAGGGTGGAGTGGATAGATGGACAGGAGGATGATTAGGTAGGACAGTTCAAGAGGGCGACGCCGAGTTGTAAGGTTGGATGTGGGATAAGGTGGGAGGAGGGGAACCTGGTGAAGTCCACATTGATCTCATGTTTTTGTGGGGGTCCCAAGCCGGAAGATGAGGCATTCTTCCTCCAGGCGGCAGGCAGCCAGAGTTTGATTCCCTGGATGACTGCTTGTAAGGGTAGTAGAGGCGGATACCCTGATAACAGAACTATTTATGTGTGCAGTTGTAATGGCAGGGTCATGGACCTAATGCGGGAAAACTACATGAGAATTGATAGGCAATTGCATTTGACCAGCACAGACTCTACAGGCCAAAGTGCATTTCTTTTTCTGCGTTATAAACCTCTCTGTCTCTATGACTTCTCCAACTCCTATATAGCACATCGTCTTTTCAACCAACATTTCTCCAGGGCCACTGATTCCAAAATGACCCTGACTGTAATGGTCCTAACTGTTGTTACTGCTCAGGATACTTTTCTTTGTGAAGGCATCAGTGCCACCTTAGCAACGTACCCAGTGATGCACTTTTCATATTTCAGCAACACCCTCAACATTGAACATGCCATCCTCTGGCATTTCAACATGTTCAGCTCTATCAAAAACACAACACGTGTCTGTCCTCACAAGTTATTCCACTGGCTTTGATGTTCGACATCTCCATTGCTTCCAACATCTCTGTCATTTACCTTTCTCCCTTCACCTTTGATTTGATTTGGTTTGATTTGTTTTATTATTATTGTCATATCTACCTGTATAGTGTGAAAATCATTTGTTTGCTTGTAGTACAGCAGATTTTAACATGCAAAGGCACGAAGATAATCAGGTGATTAAACAGAGCGAGGAATATAAAGTTACAGCTGCAACGAAGGTGCACAAAAAGCAAGATCAGCATTAGAATTTAAGTTTGAGCGAACCATTCACAAGTCAAATAACAGCGGGGAAGAAAATATTTTTGAACCTATTGGTATGCATGTTTATGCTTTTGTGTCTTCTGCCTGACGGAAAAGTTTGGAAGAGGATTTAACTGGGATGGGAGGAGTCTTTAATGATGTTGGCTGCCGTTCTAAGGCAACAACAATGTAGATTGAGTGAATGGCAGGAAGTTTGGCTTGTGCAATGCACTGGGCTGTGTTCACAACTTTCTATAGTTTCTTACGGTCCGGGGCAGAGCAGCTGTAAAGCACTTGGTACTTTTCTGTCTGAGTAAATGAGTTTCATTCCCTCTTACTTCCTTTCATCTACACCTACCGGGTCGCAAAAATGTTTCTAGCTTGGACTGAGATGAACGTCCACTTCTTTCAATTGAGGTAGCTGTCCAAAAGAAATCATCTATAACACAGAAGTGACGATAGATGTCTGGACAGTTTGTTTTGCTGAAGGATCACGGCGGGACTGACCGATCTTCTGACCAACGTATAGTTTAACTCTACTTTCCGCCTTTATACATGTTGCATACATCTTTACATTTTAAATGGAGTGATGAACTGCATATTATTCATTTTCTAAAACTTGCAGGAATCCACATTGAAAGTAAAGTATTCAGTGTTAATTCACTGCCCTTCTTGTATGTTTTGTTGATAATTGAGGCAACGTTGCAGGGATCGGCAATGGTGCAGTGTGGCAGTTTGTGTTATCTCTACCTCCGTGCCTCCACAATATTAATTAACCCACATTATCTACCCCTTTTTCTCCACCATATTTTCAGATGACTGGGATTCACACTTGACCAGAATTACAATGATCTCACTTCCCTCACTTTTCACGGTGCTTATACATTAAACATTTGCCTCTGCTTGGAAATCACATTTGAACAACATGTATTATCATTGCGCGGGAACATCATCCTTTTGTAATTGAAATACATCTGCCCTCAAACCGACCATTAAGAAAGAACGTTCCTCTTACATCCCCAGTACTCCTTTGCTCTGCCATGACAACTGATTTAAAACTGATCTTTTTAGATATTTTACAGCTATGATGGCATGTTTTCCTCCGAATATAACTCACTGTAGTGAGGCACCTATCTTTTCAGAATGTAGGGAATGGCCTATAGGTAACTCCAGATCCACAGCAATGTAATTGAATCTTAATTCCTTACTTAGCAAATAGCAATATAAGCTGGCCTTGCCAGTGATGTCAATATGAATAAAAGGAAAAGAGTGGTCCAACGTTTAGCACTTCCCTATCATAGGGTTTGTCCAATTTTCACACTATATTATCCAGTTGTGTCAATTGTTCTTGAAGGAGTCACAGGCTGGATGCAGAGTTGGTTCACCGTTATAACTGTTGCATGTTTCTATGGATAGCTTTTGGATTGGTATTCGATATTCCATTTGCAGCCTCTTTCTATTCAAGTCAAAAATTTTCAATGGAATTGGAAACTTAATGATTTGCCGTTGTGCTCATACTTTCTGAAACTTCTGGATAATTTTATCTTGCTGTTGTAGCGAACATTCAGATTGCTTAAATACTTATATAGAAAATAGTGTTCATTAATACCCAGTCATTTTTCCATTATCATTCTGCCAGTAAATTCCATGTCGATTTTGATCCTGTCCCAGGGAAAGTGAGGCCTCGCTACCTGCATAACACGTTATCTGGTGTCCATTGCAACAGCAGATCTACTGGTCATTTTCACGGACTGTTCTGTCTAGTTCACTGTCACATTCACCTTTGATCGCTTTGTCAGCTTTTGTTGCCACAAACTGAAAACTAAATACTGTACTCGTAATTGTTTACTGTATTTGTATCAACAATCGACATTCTGCTTTGTTTAAAAAATGGTCTTGGCATTTTAGTTTTGAGACTAAAAAATATAACGAGGAACAGGCTATTTTACGGCAGGAATAAGGGCAACTACTTTTCTGACTCTTGCTGCATTGGATTCCACTCATTTGATGTGGCTTTAACCCCATTCTTGCCTTATTTTACATTGTGCTCCTCAATGATCTGACAGTCGCACACACTTTATTTACAAGACAACCCTATAAGGGACTGAGGGGTCTGAGTAAGGAAGACGAGCAGAGTGAGCCCAAGCTGAAGTGCAGAATTCAGACAGTGATTTTGCGCTTTGCAATATTTAGAAAGTTCGTAATTCTCTGGCTATTATATGTTTTCCATATATTTGGTCTCCCAGAACAGTTAACGGATTATGACTATGAAATCTTTGAATCTTTGAACAAGTTGGATACATGCTGCGCAATGTAAGTTGCGGCACAAACGCAAATATTTACATGGTGTCTCTATCCAATGTCAGAGCTCAGTTCAAAAGAACGATGAAATATCCAGTTTCCAGCATTATTTAAATAATCACTGCATAAACCTGACAAAAGCTCAAAATCCAGTGGGTAGGGGGTAAGAAATGATCATTGAAGACCAAAGGTAACCATTCTAGAGATGCACATCTCTCAGAGAGAAAACAGAAGATAGAATATTTAGCAGACATCAAGAGAACGAAAAGAAGGTGAAGATAAGGACACAGGTTTCCCAATTCATGGAGAAGAGGGAACATTTCTGTTCTGAAGAATTTTCACTGGACCCGAAGCATTAACTGGAATTTCTCTCCCACAAATGCTGCCAAACCGACTGAGTCTTTGCAGCAATTTATATTTTCGTTCTTGTTTCATATTTGGGAGACCAGCGTAAAGGAGCTGGAGATATTGCATAGTCTAAAGATCAATGGAGCAAGGGCCAGAGCCAAAATTCACCTAAGATTATTGGAACTGAAATGGCAGGAGCAGGGACTCTGCTTCCTCCTGTATCATGGAAAGCTAATCATGATCCAAAGTGTCACTTCCAGCTCTGTTAGTTCCATTTCCAGGCCATTGCATTCGGGGAAGCAAAAGAACATTTCAGTTTTCAAAATGGAAATCAATGCAGATGCAAAACTGCTTTCCACGTCAATAAAAAATATCTCAATTATTAATATAATGTAGATTCTCACACCACTAGCTGGTGTTGGGGGTACACTTATCTCCGGATGCCTCGTGATACTGCTTGTTTATTGGGAGTTGGAGGGAGATGGGAGGACGTGTGGTAATCTGGGCAGATTATAAACGTCATGGCTACTATCATTAAGAAGGATTGGGAAAAAAAGCTGGAGGTGGGTCCAGGGACTGACACTGTATTCAATGTTGGGGTCAATGTCATTGATTGACAGCTGTTGACAACCCTCCACCACTTCTTGGAAACTGCCTTAGGTTGACAAAAAAAACCCAGTCACAAATTTGAAAATGAGTTTTTAGATAACTTCGAACAGGTCTCAGCATCAAGAGAGTTTGTTTCCATTTAATTATTGCATCAGCTCATTTGTTGTGTAAATCTTCCAACGCTCTGTTCTCACATCATTATTGGAAATTTCAAATTCTGACTTGGCATGATATTAGTGTCAGTAAGCCTCATGTTGTTGAAATGAATGCTGTCCATCATGTAACTCCTGCCACACGTGGTCTCTAACTGAACTGCATTGTCTCCAGAAACATCTGCATTTCGAAGTGGTCTTGTTTTCAAATCTGTCAATGATTTCACCCAATCTTTCTCTCGAACCACTTCACGTTTGCACGACTTCCTATCTCCGCACTACCTCCAGGCTGGAAACATCCCTATTTCAGTAATCCTTCCCAACCACAATGAATTTTCCTGACTATGCCATAGCTTGCAGTTTGCTGAAGCTAATTCCCTTACATTACCCGCGAGGCAAATGCGGCCGTACCCACTTCTGCAGTCTGCTCCAAACTCTACAGTCCTCCAGAACTCTGTATCATCCTCCAGTCTCACTGTGTTTATTATTTGTATTTGCCTCCAGTGTTCCTGCATCCACTCTTTTTCTGCCCTTCTGCAGTCCTACTCCATCATTATTATTGTAAGCACTTGCACACTCACATAACTTCTCTTTCCCTTTGACCTTCTCCAGAGACACTCCCTCTTATTTCTGCAAATAATTCGAGACTCACAGGACTCTCAGTTCTGTGATCTTCTCCAAACCGTTTCATGCGCTAATACAGTCATCATATTTGGCCTCACAATACTCCCTAAGCCCATGCCTTTCTGCAGTCCTACTGTGTAAAGTTCTGAGTGATATAGACAGGTAAATAGCGCAAACTCTTTCCCCTCAGTCGGGAGTCAGTAACCAACATGCACCGATATAAGGTAAGGGGATTTGAGCAATTTTTTTCACGAGGTATTTAGAGTTATCTGGACCTCATTGCCTGAAAAGATCTGAACAGGTATGAATTGTCACAACAATCAAGAACTATTTAGATGAGCACTTGAAATACCATAGTATGCAAGGCTGCTAGCTAAATGATGGAATATAGGATTAGAAAAGATTAATCTTCCATGACGTTTATAGACACAATGATACATTGTTCCTCCCTACATGGTTTAAAAATCCCAATCACTCTATGGTACTATGATACTCGCTCCTGTTATTATGAGACCCAACATTCGATTGCCATTCCCGATCACATGCTGCCCCGTGTGCTCGTTTTCCGTTTTCTCCCAAGTTGCTTTGTGTTGCAACTTTCTCCATTTCAAGAATCTGTGCTTTTGTTAGATTAGATTAGATTAGATTACGTACAGTGTGGAAACAGGCCCTTCGGCCCAACAAGTCCACACCGCCCCGCCGAAGCGCAATCCACCCATACCCCTACATCTACCCCTTACCTAACACTACGGGCAATTTAGCATGGCCAATTCACCTGACCTGCACATCTTTGGACTGTGGGAGGAAACCGGAGCACCCGGAGGAAACCCACGCAGACACGGGGAGAATGTGCAAACTCCGCACAGTCAGTCGCCTGAGGTGGGAATTGAACCCGGGTCTCTGGCGCTGTGAGGCAGCAGTGCTAACCACTGTGCCACCGTGCCGCCCACAAGATATAAAACATCACATCCAAGATGTAAAACATCACATATTCCAACACTGTACACAATTTGTCAAAGTTATGCCCACTGACTGAAACTATCAATACTCTCCATAAACTGTTTTCACCCCTCTTGCAAGCTGCCTGCACCCCCCCCCCCCCCCACCCCCGCCCCATTGTTACGCTGTCTGCAGTTTTGAACACAGAACATTCACTTCTTTGTTCCAAGTCATTAGCTGCATGCAGATCCCATCTTATTTAACCTCAGGTGATCGCCAGGTTAAATCATCATCAGCTGTCTCCCAGTAGTTACACATTCCTTATGAACAGCTAATGTTTTCTTCAATATTTACCTCTGAAGCAGAACAAGTCGCCATCCTGTCTGCCATCCTGTTTGGAAGCTTGCCCTCCCTGTGAACCAACAGTTTACTCACTGCTTGAGCAATGAAGAAGGAAAATGGAAAGTTGGCCTCCATTGCAAAAGGATTGGACTTCAGATTCAAGATGCTTCACTGAACCTGTACAGGGACTTGGGGAAACCAGCCCTGGAGCAGTGTGTGTTGTTTAGTCACCCTACCACAAAGAGGACATTTTCACCATCTGCAGAGTGCCCATCGAGACTGTTCCACCACTCCATCAGATCTTAACTGATCATCCTCAAGTCCATTTCTATGCCTTTTCCACTCAATCCTTGATTCCCTTCCGAATTAAACATCTCTCTGTCACAACCTTGAATATACTTAATGACCCACCCTCCACAGCCCTCTGTGATAAAGAATGCCGCAGTTTTAATTTTCTATGATAGAAGCCATTTCTCCTCAGATCAGCCTGAAATGGACGACCCCTTACTATGAGGTGATGCTTTCTGGCCCAAGAGTTTGCCAAAAGGGGAAAGAACCTTTCTCTATCTAGCCTGTCAAATCCCCTGATAGTCTTATATGTTTCAGTAAAGTTCTTCTTACTCTACTGAGCGCAGGGCCAATCCACTTAATCTCTTCTAATGCGACGGTCCCCTCTATACCTGGGAAAAGATTTGTGAACCTGCTCATAAACAAGCTGAGCAAGTAAGATTCAGGGTACATCGGGTGAAGTGCATAATATGGTCTATCCTTCAGTCATTGACAGGCTGTACCTGAACCAGGTTTCCAAGTGGACAGAGCAAAGTTTTGCAGACCTCCTGCTCAGCTGTTCAGGGCTCTGTCCGAGGCTCAGACTGTCCTTCAGGATTTCATTAAAGGTCTGAATCAATCGTGATGCTGCTGAGAACTGTTTTGCTGGAACTGTATGAAACATTGTTCTGGGTTCATTATGTGCACTTCGGGATCTACATGATAGGATAGATGTGACAGTGGATGTAGGCAGAGGTGATTAACCAGCATGTTGCCTGAGTTGAAGAGATTCACTTGCGAACACAGTTTGGACAGAGTGGAGTTTTATTTTCTCAGAACAGATCAGATTCAGAGGGGACATGATAGAGATATATCGATGAGAGGCACAGTCAGGGTAGACAGGAAGAAACTACTCCCTTCGGTGGAGGCAGAAATGGCCAGGGGACATAGATTTACAGGAAGGGATGGAAGATTTAGAGGGATTGTGGGATTTCTATTTTATTCAGTCAGAAGGTAGTGGGAATCTGGAACTCACTGGCTGTAAGGCTGATGGAGTCAGAAGGGTTCATCATTTTGAAGAGGTATTCAGATGAAAGCATTTATAGGGATATCAGGGTACAACCCAATATCTCCAGGCCAGTATCAACGCAAGCGGCTAAGGTGGTACAGAATGCGTCGGGCAGGCTTGTGATTTTCAGTTAGGCCACTGAGTTGGAAATTCATGTTACGACGGTATAAGATTTTAGTGGTTCCACATTTGGAGTACTACGTGTAGTTCCAGCCACCACAATAAGGGAAGGCTGTGGAGGTCTCAGAAATGGAAATGTGTTGCTGGAGAAGCGCAGCAGGTCAGGCAGCATGAATAACCAAAGTCTTTGACACATGGTGGAAATGTCAAACACTAGGGGCAAAGGTTTAATTTGAGGGAAAATGTTTGGAGGTGCTGCACGAGGCAAGTTTTTTTATGAAGAGGATGGTTAATGACTGGAGCACGGTGCAAGAGGAGTTGGTCAAAACAGTTACATTCACAAAGTGAAAGATCCATTTATGAACACTCATAAACAGCAAGTGAGTAGAGGGATACAGACTATGTTCAGACAGATGGTATTACAGTTGAATGGCATTGTGGTCCTCACAGACATGGGGGGATGGGATGAATGGACTGTTCTTATGCTGCACTCTTTTATATTGTCAATGTGCACTTGTGTTGCCGAGGCATGCAGGCTTGGAGGCCCATCGTTGCAAAATGGAATCAGAATGGAATTAGTTCATTGGAGGGGACATGGCCCAGTGATATTATTGTGGATTGTTGGTCTAGAGTCCCAAGGAGGATTTTGAGGAACTTGGTTTAATTCAGACCTTGGCAGACGGTGGAAATGAATTTTAATGAAACAAATATTGGGAATGGAGTGTCTAATGGTGACCACGAAACTTGTGGTGATTGTTGGGAAAGATGTCCATTTGGTTCACTGCTCTCCTTTAGGGAAATATAGAATCCATGTGAATACAAACCCATGGTTGATTACAATTGCCGTCTTGGAAATTAAGGGAAGCAATAAATGATGGTCCAGCCAGTAATGCCCACAACTTGTGATTGATTAAGAACAACAGTTAGAGATTTGTGTTTGATCGGCAGTGGTTTGATCGGCCAAAAGGCCTTTTTTTCTGTAGACCTCCATGACTCTGTAATTGATGCTGGGTCATTCGAAATTGTGTCGTCGTGCACTTCATCACCCTGAGGGCTACATCATGTGATGGTGACGGAGAAATGTCGACTTCAATCGTTGTAGAATGTTCGCTTTTCTGTTTTTGAGCTGAAGATATGAGGTAGAGGCTGCAATTAATTTCGGAGACTTCCCAGGGTCAGTAGCACTCGGATGCTGCCACCCTTTGGCGGGACACAACCATCCCCAGGAAGGATGACAATCCAACCTGGGCCATTACCTTTCCAAGCGATGACACTACCATTTTCTGACATCCCCTCTCTCCCTGTTAATAAGGCAAACCACCAATCCAAAGAAAGTGTGGTGGGTGGAATTTAACCCTGATAAATGTGGCTTCATGAACATTGAAATAAGTAACATGACTCGAGAGTACTCAATGAATGGTAGGAGACTAGGAATGTCAGTGGAAGAGAGGGATTTTGGGTTGTTTGTCCACAGAACCTGAAGTTGCAACCATACGCTATTAGATAGTTAAGAAGGCAAAGGCTGTGCTTGTCTTTATCAGTCGAGGCATTGATTATGAGAGCAGGGAAGTTACCTTGGAGATTTTCAGGACATTGGTTATGTCACAACTGGAGAACTGCGTGAAGTTCTGGTGACCACACGATAGATGGATGTGGCTGCATTGATGTGGAGGAACCGATGTTGGACTGGGGAGGACAAAGTTAAAAATCACACAACGCCAATTACAGTCCAACAGGTTTCAGAGCGCCACTCCTTCTTCAGGTGGTTGTGGAGTATGTACACTTATGGTCCGACACCACAAGCACCTGATGAAGGAGCAGCTCTCTGAAAGCAAGTGCTTCCAAATAAACCTGTTGGACGATAACCCGGGGTTGTGAGATTTTAAACTGTGACTGCATTGGAGGAAATGCAGAGATCATTCGCCAAGATGTAGCTTGGATGGGAGCAATTCAGTGATGAAGGGAGATTATTAGAGCAAAGAAGGTCGAGCGAACAGCTGATAACTGTCTGGAAGATTACGAGGTGTGTGCACAGGGTGCATAGCGAGCATCCATTTCCTTAATCGAAGGTTCAGTAACATAGGGCCACCGTGTCAAAGTGATAGGTGAGAGATTTAGAATGGATTGAAGGAAGAATTGTTTTACTGGGAGCATGGGGTGCAATGAAGACAGCAGAGATCTGGAATGCACTGCCAGGGAGGGAAGTTCGCATTTAATTCACTCATGCGACATGAGCATTGCTGACTGGGCCCAGCATATATTGTCTGTTTCTGGGTGACTTGGGAATGTTTTGCTGAGTTGCTTTCTTGAGTCGTCACATTCCATGTGCTGGAGGTAGATGCAAAATGTCTTAAGGGAGGGAACATCTCTGTTTTCACCCAGCAACAGTGAAGGAAAGATTATATATTTTCAAATCAGGGTGCTGAATGGCTTCATAGTAAACTTGCAAGTGGTAGTGTTCCAATTTAGCAATTATCCTTGTCTTTCACAATGAAAGCGTATTGGCAGAACCTGTCTAAGGATATTTGGTGATTTTCTGCAGTGCTGTCTTGTAGCTATTGCACACTACTGCTACTGAGTGTCAGTGACAGAGTGATTGGATGTTTGTGGATGTCAAGTGGTCTGCTTTGTCCTGGATCTTGTCGAGCTTCTTGCGTGTTGCTGGAACTGCACTCACCCCGGCAAATGGAGAATATCTCAACACATTCCTGACTTGTGCCTTGCAGTGGGTACACAGACTTTGGGTGTTACTTGTCACAGTTTTCTTAACCTCTGACCTGCTCTTGTAACCACAGGGTTTATTGGTGAGTTCACTTGAGTTTCTGGTCAATGATAAGCCCGAGGGAGTTGATAGTGGTGGATTGAATGAAGATTGCACCATCAAGTTTCATGTGGAGTTGGTTACATTGTCTCTTATTTGAGATGGTCATTGTATGGTAATGACGAGCAAGTATCACTGCCCGAGCCTGAATGGTTTTCAGATGTTGTTGCATTTGAACATAAACTATTTCAGTATCTGTGAATTTGCAAATGGTGCTCAACATTGTGCAGTCATTGGTGAACACCCCTACCTTTAAACTTATGATGGTCATCAGACTGATCCCAGGAATGGAGGGAATGTCTGATGAGGATTGGTTGAGTAGGGATGGACCTGTACGCATCAGAGTTTAGAAAACTGAGTTAGTACCTAATTGAATCATGCAAGATTCTTAGGGTACACGACAGGGTAGGTGGGGAGAAGTTGTTTCTGCTTGTGAGAGAGTCTTGGACCAGATGGGCTTTCTTTCAAAATAAAGACGGGATGGTGTTCTCTCCATGAGAAATGAACACAGAACAGAAGTGATTATGAATGCAGTGAGTTTTATTCAAGTCAATGGAGGAAGAGTAGGCTTGTCACTCATTGCCGCTGACACAACTGAGGAGTGACAGCATTCAGCACCAAGCAGAGCTTCGCTTTGGCCATGCTTCCCCCGTTGGAACTCACAAGCTCTTGCAACAGTTGAAGAACAAGAGACACTTCCCATTAATTTCGAACTCATTCTCTGCACACGTGCTTAGTCTGCAGTTCCCATTGTCTTTTCCACAGCGGAATGGCAGACCTGGTTCAAGAGAGAGAAGAAGAGATCACAGAATGATAGAATGTTGTGGCACAGAAGCGGCCAATTGGTCCATTGTACCTGTATGCATTTCGATTCCCTTATCCAATTTTCTGCGTTGCACTCCAAGCAGTTCACGCGTCTTCGATACTAAGAACTGCTTAATGTTCCAATTGTTGCTTCAATGATGCACATAAATTCACCTGAGAGCCTCCCAGTCTGAGCAACATGGAGGGGCAAGACTGTGGGACAGTCTCTTTCAACTCCCCCAAACTAAAATCGCACCCCCTGTGTTGGAGATGGATTAGCAGCTTGCTATATCAACTTGGTGCATCGTCCTAGTATTGTAACATTTCTGGGATTGGTGCACCCCCCATTCAAATATTCGAAAACCAGTTTTATTTGTTCACTTTTATAGATGTTTCCCTAATTTCTCGGGTACCTCATCTATGCATAAGAAAGCGTACATACGCTTTTGTTTGGTCAAGGCAACTTGTCCTCGAATCTAACTTATCTGTCTCTTACTGTACGTTCAGCACTCACTCTCAATGTTATCACTTCATCCCTCGTGCATTTTCCGAACAATAGAAGAAACACAAAGTTTCCACCAGCTCTACCTCATGTCAAACGGCATTTCAGAAAAGAAATGGAGAAGATGAAGCTATTGAAGTATTCAACAGTTTGGATTTTGATGATGAAGAGGATGATTCGGATGTATTGAATTAGATATTTTGAGAACACTGTAAAGCAGGAAAGGATCTGATTTTTTTTTTTAAATTGGATTCCCAACAGCGTGGAAGCAGGCCCTTTGGCTCAGCAAGTGCACCTGAAGATAGACCCACCCCTATTCATTTTCCTACTTCACCTGTGAATAACGTAACTAACACTTTGGGCAATTTAGCATTGCCAATTCACCTGACCTGCGCATCTTTTGGAATGTGAAAGGAAACACACACATACACAAGAAGAATGTGCTAACTCCACACAGCCAGCCACCCAAGGACAGAGGTAAAAACAATGACTGCAGATGCTGGAAACCAGATTCTGGATCAGTGGTGCTGGAAGAGCACAGCAATTCAGGCAGCATCCGACGAGCAGCAAAATCGACGTTTCGGGCAAAAGCCCTTCAAAAGCTTTTATTCCTGATGAAGGGCTTTTGCACGAAACGTCGATTTTGCTGCTCATCGGATGCTGCCTGAATTGCTGAGTTCTTCCAGCACCACTGATCCAGAATCCACCCAAGGACAAAATCGAGCCCAGCTTCGGAGACAGCAGTGTAAACGATTGTGCTGCCCATTTATGGCACATTCAGTTAAAGCACGGTAACAGACCTTTCAGTCCAACTCATCCATGATGACCAGGTCTTTTACCCTCATGTGGTCACGTTTTCCAGCACTTGGCACATATCTCTCTGAACCCTTCCTGTTCATATACCCATCCAGATGCCGTTTGAATGTTATACCAGCCTCCAACACTTCCTCTGGCAGCTCATCCTCTGTGCGCAAACATTGCCCCTCTAACCCTAAACATTGCCCCTGAGGTCCCTTTTAAATATTTCCCCTCTAACCCTAAAGCTCTGCCCTCTAGTTCTGAACTACCCCACTCCAGTGAAAAGATCTTGTCTATTTACCCTAATCACGTCCGTCATGACTTTATACATCTCTAGAAGGTAACCCCTCAGCCTCTGACGCTCCAGAGTCAACAATTCCAGCCTATTCAGCCTCTCCCTATAGCTCCAATGCTCCAACCGCGACAAAATCCTTGTAAATCCTTCATAATGTTTTTCACCAGAGTGCAAGAGCAACTGGAATCAATAGGTGTGTTCATGAAGGCTTTATTTTCTCAGTTCAAACGCCTGTGAGTTGAATCCGATTACATATTCACTGACGAAGGAGACAATTGGGTGTGGCATCACGAATGATCATGTTAGGGGTATACTATTCAGAGTGCCAATTCTCACATTAAAATGTCCAATAGATATTTGCAGAGCGGGTGAAATGTGCCAGAGTTAAATAAAAGCACTGCATCAAGATGTTGTAGTGTCTGCCCACAAAGAATATTATTACTCCAAAAACGTTGCAACCTGTCCAGCGCCTGAGACATGTCCTGCCCAGGGACTGGCACAACATCTCTGCCTTTCCTTGGCTTTTTTGCACTTTGATGGCTCAGCCAGAACCTAATGTTTCACAGTGCTCCTGTCTTGCCTGGTTGTTTATCACAGACATAAGCCAGGCAGCTTATCATTGTTGTTTGCGGTGATCAGTCAAGGGGCTGGACTGTCAGGCACTTGGAACAGCAGCTAAAGCAGCAAACACTCTGCATGTACTTCAACCAAATGGGCACGTCTCAAAGCCTCAGGAAACCAGTTCTCAGTCAGGGCAAGGGAGACAGTATTCAGTCAGGAGATACTGGCACAGCATGTCTAACGATTTTGTCATTGTTTGGGACAATCAAGATCAGGGAATCACTGCAGAGCAGAGGGGTGGCCACGCAAACTACTTATTATATCCCCAAAATGCTCCGGTAGAATTTTCGATCCTAAATTCCCGTTCACCAATCCATGCTGACCCTGTCCGTTCCTGTCATTGGGGATCAGTTCGATGAAATTCTCAGGGAGGGCTTCGGGGGACCCTGCAGTAGCAGTGAAGTTGGGGAAGCCAGTTCTGGGCAGTGGGGAAAGCCTGCCTGTAGGCAGAGTGGACAGCAATTGTGGAATGGGTGGGAAAGTCACTACATTAGAGGGGGATGGATACAAGGGTTACTGTGGAAGTGCGAGTCACCTTCACTCTCCCGGTTTTGATGTGGGGACAGTACAGCATGGTGGTTGTCATGGCGACGCTGCAGGTCTGGGACATTGGAATGCGTAATGTTTTGAGGTCAAGTTTGTAAATGAAGGAGCTGTGTGGATAAGTACAGAAGCTCATGGACTCGACACAAAGTGCAAGGAAGAAGGGAAAATGAAGATGTCATGTTGCTGCTTTATAAGACTGTTGTTTGGCTTCTCTTGTAGTGTCGTGTTTAATTCTTGTCACCACGTTACAGGAAAGATGTGGAGGGTGCAGAAAAGGTTTATCAGGATGGAGCAGAGAGAGCTGAGTGGAGACTTCGGTGAAGTCTATAAAATTGTGAGACACAGAAATGGAGTTGACAGTCAGAATCTCTTCCCCAGAATTGAAATTTCTAAAACAATGAAGCAAACATTCAAGATGAAAATAGGAAAGTTCAAACAAATGTGGGGGCAAGGTGTTTTTGCCACTGAGAGTGGTAGGTGTCTGGAACGTAATCTCAGGGGTGGGAGTTGGCCCTGCAAGCATATGGATGTGCAAGGAATTGAGCGATACAGACCAAATGACAATCAACCAGCTGGAGTAACCAGTTCCTAAATAACTGAAGACAGAAGTAAATGTATTTACAGGAATGGTGGGCAGCAGCCTTATAGAAATGATAGACTGGAAATCAGATAGTGTTATGGTTGTTGACTTAATCAGGAGATCTGTCATTGCCATGGAGATCAGGGAAAGTTCTGAAGAGACTGTATTCCCCCCTAGACAGCATCACAGTGCTCACCAGGGTCAAGAGCAGATCAGGAAAATACAAGCCGGATCATAACACAGAATTCGTCTCGAACTTTTGTTTGCAGTTAAAACTTTCCTTTGATCATTATCCACAAATTGAAAGATTCTAATGTTTCCAAGAAACGGATATCTATTTGGGCTGGAATATGTTTGTGGAAGATTGGTAGGAATTGTAATGGTGTGCAGATTTATTAACCAGGCGCTCTTTAACACATAAAAGCCACACGATCTGATTGCAATTTCCCGAATTACAGAGCATTCCGCACTAAATGTTAACAATTCAGTGGGCTCAACAAAGGATTTCCCTCCATCTCCGATTCTTAAAGTCTTCCCATTGTTTTCGTCTATCCTCCTAAATCGAGCATACACTCTCTGAACAGAGAAGCAGATTTATCGTTTCAAGTTCAGCTGACTCTCAGTGACTTTGAACTCAAAACATTAATCCAATGTGTGTCTCCCCAAACGTCAACCACTCCCTGTACTGTGCGATTTCGATTCTAGTTTGCACGCTTATATAATGGCTCCAGATCATTTACTTTTTGTATATATCACCTACTTATCCCACTTCAAGAAGATATTGATGAAATTTCGTTGAGCTGAAATGTTCACTGTGTGTATTCCCACCTGCCTGATATGTTGAGTATTCCCAGCCATGTCCTTCTGTGCGTTAGATCTTTATACATCGGCAATGTCTCACAACGTGAGTCGATGGAAAGATTTCCAGAATCAGCGAAAGATTTCTCTGGAATTAAACAGTAATTTGTGGAAAGATGATGTGCTTTCTGTCTTGGAATCATCTGGTCGAAGTCCATTGGGAGAATTTCACATTAATTCTGTCAGATCAATGCTAGTCTTGATTCAATTCAGATTCCATCATTGATCAGACCAATTTGCTTTTTACACATGACCTCCATCAATGTATCAGGATCGCAGCATTATTGGCGTTTGTGGGTCAGCATTGAGTCCAAGGTCATGAGCATTCGCTGCATAAAATTTCTTTCTCGCATTCTCACTGTGGAACATGCCCAAACTGAAGTAACTCTCCTCTGATCCTTTTATGGTCAGCTAATGGAAACAGCTTCACTTTATTTACCTTTTGTTAACCAATCATAAACTACTGCTCCCCCTCTGTCAAATCTCCCCTCAATGCCGATTTCTACAACCTAACCTCATGACTGCAATCTGTCATTCCCCAAACCTTGCTGGTAAATCGTCTGAGTCCCCTGTCAGGAACCCTGCCATCCTTCCCAGTGTGTGGGGGATCTCTAGTTTGCACAGACCCAGATGCTCTGTGTTCCTGTGGGTGATGTCATCACACAGTGACAATGGCACAGTGACATTACTCCATCCTGGGTATTTCCTCAGATTTAAGGATTTTCTCTGACACCTGCATTCCGATAGCTTTCCAGTTGCAGGCTCCACCTGAAACTTAGCAGGATATTTTTCAGAAGTGAAATTATTTCAGAGCTTTTTGAGCTATCATCACCAATGTCATTCTTTTTTTGCGATAGTCTTTTCCATGTGTAACGTTCCATGTCTCTGTGACTGTGATGGCTTCTGACTGTTGGTCTGAATCTGTGTCCATCCATTGCACTGTCTCACCTCTACAAATCCTTATCACATTGCCATTGCCTACCTTCCACTGTCTTTAATAATGAGTGTATTTTAGCATGGTTAGGTACTTAACTTCTGCTTGTGCCAACTGTGTTTAACTGAGATTCCTCTCACTGTCGATGTGCTGCTAATTTACAAATTTTATCTTCCCTCAGTTTCTCTACAGACGCAAGTTATTTGTCCCTGCACGACAGTGTGTTTCTCCTACATTTCTGAGCTTGTGGTGATGATAACATTGTGCACTGATCTTATTCCCATCTGAAACATGAACTGTGTTATTTTTCTCTCCACAGGTACTGTCCAACTCTCTGAGAATATCCAACTCTTCCAATCCACTTTCTGTAAACACTGTTTCCTCCGTGACTGCATGGTTAGGTCCACGCCCCTTACAGCCCACCCTTCCCTCCTGACACCTTCCCCTGCCACCACAGGATTTGCAAAACCAGCGCCCACACTGACCTCCTCACTCCGCCCAAGGCCCCAAAGGAGCCTTCTACATCCATCAAAGTTCACCTGCACTTCCACACGTATCATTTATTTTATATGTTACTCCCCATGCGGTCTCCTCTACATTGGGGAGACCGGTCATCTCCTCGAAAATTGCTTCAGAGGACATCTCTGAGACACCAGCACCAACGAACCCCACCGCCCCGTGGCTGAACATTTCAACACCCCGCCCACTCTGCCGAGGACATGCAGGCTCTGGGCCTCCTCCATCCTCATTCCCCTATACCAATGCCTGGAGGAAGAATGCCTCATCTTCTGCCTCGGAACCCTTCAAGCCCATGGCATCAACGTGGACTTCACCAGTTTCCTCATTTCCCCTCCCTCACCTTACCCCAGTTCTAATCTCCCCGCTCAGCACTGCCATCATGACCTCTCCCAGCTGTCCATCTTCCTTCCTACCTGGCCGCTCCACCCTCCTTTCTGACCTATCATTATTCGCTCCACCTCCATCCACCTATTTTACTCTCAGCTATCTTCCCCGCCCCATTTATCTCTCCACCCCCGAAGCTCCCAGCCTCATTTATGATAAAGGGCTTTTGCCCAAAACGTTGATTTTCCTGTTCCTCGATGCTGCCTCAGCTGTTGTATTTTTTCCAGAACAACTATAAACTGAAATCTAATTTAGGGGAATAGGTTATTTAAATCCAGAGCACCCAAATATAGCCACTACAATAATATTCAGACACCTCAAAAAAACGATTTCATAAGGTGACGAGGATGATTTTTATTGCACTTCCGGCAGTTTACAATATTTTCTGATGTCCTCTCACAATTTTCGCGCGAGTAAGGAGGAGTGGGTATTTTCGAGCACCACTGGCCAGGTTAATGTCCTTCTCCTAATATCTCAAGTTCTACATCACAAGGGATTGGACAAAACTGTTCTGTCTATCGGTCCTTCTCTCTTTAGCCCAAACACAAAGACAGAGATAACTCAGCAGGACTGGCATCATCCGTGGGAGAGAAAGCAGAGTTAATATTTTGGATCAAGTGAACATTTAATTCTCATAATGCCATACCAAGAGCACCAATAAAAACAAGGATGGTAATGAACACCCTCTCAACGTGTTGAATTGGTCGAAGCATTTGTCCGTGTGATGTGAGGTGCCCCTTCCTGCAGCTGACAACCTCCTTGTTTGAAACTCTGAGCTGATTATTCCCAGAGACGCTACCTTATACAATGTGGAAGCTCCTTGGGGAGATCGAGGTCGCAGATTTACTCAGCTTTGTTGCTGTTTTTCAAATTCTGTCAATGAACAAACTAATTACAATAACAAGTTTAATCCCAATTATGAAGGAGTGTTGCTGCACAGTGCATCATAAAGAAATAACAAAAACAGAAACCGGAATCTGCCAGCAATAACGCTTTCTACTCAAACACCATTGGCCCCATACCGAGATCACAGAATATTTCGTTTGATATTGCATCGGGACAATTTATTCCAGTGTGAAAATATGTCACAGAGCTGTCCTTCTGCACTCCAGGGTAGGAGCTGCCCTCTTTAAAAAAGAACATTTCACTCACTGATTGACATGGGAATCTTCTCACACTCTGAATGTGTGATTCGCTGCTGAGGTCAGCATTTATTCCCCATTCGCTATTCCCCAGGATCTGGAGTCACATGAAGGACCTAGTGAGGAGAACGCACTGTCTTTCCTGAGGGAAGGGGAATCAGTGAAGAAGATGGGTTTCCAACAATGGAGAGATCACTGACCTCACTCTTACTGACACTGTCCATCCAGACATCTACAGAACGGCAGAGTTTTCAATGCGAATAGGGATAGAGTCACCATGGTATTCATGTGCATCCATCTTTTAATGTGACACGATCGGCTGAAGAGCATAACAGCAACCGTATAGGATCTTTCGAATAACAAATCACACAGCGAGGAAAAATAACAGGAAATGTATGAAGAAAAAGTGTTTTTATTGAAAAACTGAAATCTAACCTCAGCAGGTCTGGCAGTATCTGTGATGAGAGAACCACATCCCATTTCTCTCACACTCATCTCTGAGCCACCAATGTTACTGCCTAACCTGAATGGCCCTGTGGAGAAAGTGAGGTCTGCAGATGCTGGAGATCAGAGCTTAAAATGTGTTGCTGGAAAAGCGCAGCAGGTCAGGCAGCATCCAGGGAACAGGAGAATCGAAGAATTTCTGATGAAGGGCTTATGCCCGAAACATCGATTCTCCTGTTCCCTGGATGCTGCCTGACCTGCTGCGCTTTTCCAGCAACACATTTTCAGCTCTGAATGGCCCTGTGCCAAGTAACACTTGGGAGAGATAATAATCGAGAGGTTTAGCTTCTAAATTGGATACCGAGCTCCTGAAAGTGTGTTGGCAGAACCTTGTTCCTTGCCTGGTACTTGTTGTCTGTAAGTACGTGGATCAGTAAGATTGCCTCATGCCCATCCCATTGTGAACTTGTCGACAGCCCTGACCTTGGGACCTGAACCTCAGGACAGGAATGGAACACAGTCTCCTGAACTCACGTTCATTACTGCAGAGAAAGGTGTCGATTCCTGTGAGCCCCTTCCTACAATTCCATTACTTTTGGTGTTCTCCCACTTGACTGGTTCTCTGTTCATTCTGGTGCCACTCTTGCCAAAGATGAGGCTCCTGTCTCCCTGCAGTCTGGCTCCCAATGTATACCTGTCTGACAATCACACTGAACACTGATCAAATCACTAAGTCGAACCGGAAAAGGTGTGACACCCTCCTGCTGCAAATAATCCAACGAACATTCCCCTCCCCAAGACATTGTCTGTATTTTAGCCTAATGCTCACATACTGCAGCTGTGACACATACTCATTGCTGCTGGCCTTAATGTGCTCCAATTAACTGCTTCTATTTTCTCTGGTGAGGTTTAGATTTAAATGTTTTCACATCTTTCTTGAACTTAAAGTTCACCACTGGCTTAATATAAAGATTGCAACAGATATTCTAGTGCAAGACCAACCCAAGTGGCGAGTTGCTCCCTTTTTATAAGATTCATATGCTCCAACCAGAAGGAATCGATCTGACTCAGCCATGTTCAGCTGCTTCTTTGAGTGAATAAGGCCAAGTGTATTGCTGCCTCGGTAAATCTTGTCTAATGTTCCTGTAATGTGGAAATTTCACATCTTTACCTGTAGATTTCACTTAAATCCAACCGAATAACATGTACTTCACTTAAATCCAACCTAATAACTTGTACAAACAAAATGCGAATTGCCTAAAAGTTTAGATTCCCTTGCCCAGTTCTTCATTCTCCCTTTAGACTTTTCTCTCGCTGGTCAAACTACATCACCTTGGAGAATGAGAATGGTGGTGGAGGGACGATGGGAATTTCACTGCAATAATCATCCAGAAACACAAGAGTACATTCCCACCATAACAGATGGTGAAGTGTGAAATGGAAAGAAAACATGGAATAATGATGCAGCTGTGCCAATTCTCAATTGTCCTAAATATCCATCTGGTTCCAGAATATCACTTTATGTGACTCTTTGTGAATAGCTCTATGTGACTCCAGAACCAGAGTAACGTGTTGCTCTCTCTCAGCGGCCCTCTCATTTGTGATTACGAACAGACGATGATCGTTGGAATGCGTCACTCACACCCAATTAACAAATGAAGAATCTGGAACATACAATAAGGCACCATGGAATGGGATGTAATTCAGGATGGAATTTGCCTGTGAAAGCATGCTGGCCTGTGACAATTCACATCACGTGCATGACTTCAGATCCTGAGGGGAACAGATCCCCATAAGTGTTTCCAACAGCAAGACATTACGGAGAAATCAGGGTTGGGGGGATAGGTGAGCAAAGCAGACACGTGATGTAATGAAGCCTGGACAAACACAGGTGGAATCGCAGAATTCAGAGGTGAGAAGGTTGAATGGCTTTATTCTTTTGCCCAGTCTACCTCCTCCCCCCACCAATACCTTGCTTGCCTCAACAGACTAAAGGCGAAATCCTTTGGTGCTGACAATCTGAAGCAGACACTGATGGAGAGACTCAGCAGGCCTGGCAGCATCTCGCAGAGACAGAGAGAGAAACAGAGTTCACGTTTCCAGTCTGTTCTCACTCTTCTTCAGAATGTCTTCAAAAATGGGACTGGAAATGTGAGCAGTGTTTCTTTCACTCCTCGGACGCGGCAAGACCGGCTTGGGATTTCTCCAGCATTCTCCTTGCTCACATTCCCTTTAAAAGACATCCTCACCTCCCACCAACAGCCAGGATTCCCTGTCTCCATCAGCAGCGATAGGCTTGGCCACTATCAGGGACAGAAACAGCGAATTCAATGCTTTAACCATCCTCTGGTGATCACTGCCCAGCCACAGTGTGAGGTGCAGGAGCACCGTAGCATATTATATGAACAATAAACGGTTCATTAGTTAATTATCACAGCCTCCATCTTCAACGTGCTAAAGGGCAAGACCATTGACTGTTCCCATTGGGAATGTGAGGGGGTGGATTGCGCAGGCTCGTTACAATCTTCCATCGAGCTGTTCGTGGAGGTCGTGGGACACATCACTGGCTGGTGTTAGCTGAGATGGGAATGTAACCTCTGAATTCTGGCCCGGAATTTCTGTCCCCCTGCAGGATCCCATGGACCATAAACGACTACCTGAGGGGACAGACACAGCTGTAGCTTGGCCTGGGAAGTCTGTGACATTGAGTCCAGACTCTGCCTCAACAGTTCAGTTCAAACACCATCTGTCCAAGCCTTGTTTTAACATCATCCTCAAAACGCTATCTGGGACTAGAGACGAACGGAACAACAATAATACCACTTGGCCATCAGCACCCTAGTAATCACATCCTATTCTAGTCCCATTTTCCAGCACTTGGCCCACAGCCTTGCATGCTTTAACATTATACGAGCACATTGGGAATTCTGAAGAGTGCAACAGAACATCAGGCCATTCAAATCACCATTTCTGTGCAGACCATGATGTTATTCTCTTCTAATCCCATCTGCCTGCTCATCGTCTGCATCCATCAACTCACTACGTGTTTATGTGTTATGATAGAGAGGTTTTTAATCAGGAAGTAAATGGAGGGTAATGGGGAAAAGGCAGGGAAGTGGGTTTGATGATGATCATTTCAGCGATGATCTCATTGCGTGGTGGAGCAGTCTCGATGGGCACTCTGTCTATTGTGAGAATATCATCTTTGAGGTAGGGGGACCAACACCGGACACAATAATGCAGGAGTGACCTCACCATGTCCCTCCATAGCGTCAGTGAGCATCCCGAATCTGAATTCCGATCCTCTATCAATGAAGGCCAACATACCATCTGCCTTCCTCATTTCTTGCTGTGAGTCAGCCTTGGAGTAAACTGTTTGTTCAGAGCGAGGGCAAGATTCCAAACAGCTTGAGAAAGAGAGTCAGACAGGATGGCGACTGGTTCCGCTTCAGAGGTAAATATTGAAGAAAACAACAGCAGCTCCTAAGAAATATGTAACCATTGGGAGACAGCTGGTGGTGGTTTAACTAGAGGGGTCACCTCACTCCAGGCGACGGGAGAGACTGAGTAGGTGGGACCTGCAGGGGCTTCATGAGTTGGAGCAAGGAAGTGAAAATCCTGTTTCCAAAATAGCAAACGATATAACAGTGGCTGGAAATGCAGGTCATAAGAGGGATACCAGCAGTTTGTGGAGAAATATTCATAGTTTAGACAGATGTTAAATAGTCTGAATTGGAGTATAATGTGATAAGAAGTGAAGTTTATTGTCTTTAAATTGAGAAAGCTGCAACAAAAAGGAACTTAGTGGAACGTGTGCACATTACACAGAAAGCTCACACAGAGGGGCAACTGATAATCCAGAAGTGATTGGAATGTTGGTCCTTACTTCAAGAGGGCTGCAGTATTAGAGTATGGAAGTCTTACCATGTGGACCACATCTGTTCACAATGTTTAAAGCGGTTCAAAGAATTTACGCTGGGAAGATTCTTGGGATGAAGAGTTTGCATTCTGACCAAACTCTAAAGCAGTTTGGACTCAATTTGCTGAAGTTTAAGTGAATGACAAGTGATCTCATGTGTAATATATAGAATTCTTAAGGGGTTTGACAGGAAATATGTTGAGGGAATGCGTCCCCCTTATTGGGGAGATAAGGTACTGTCTGTCAGAATGAAGGAATTCCAATTTCAGACTGAGTGGAGGAAGATGTTCTTCCTTCAGAGGATTGTAAAGATTTGTAGCTCCTTGTGACAGAGAGCCATGTGGGCCATAATGCCTCCATATATTTAAGGCTGAGAGAGAGAGATTCTCGATCAGACGGGGGAACCAAAGATTATGGAGACAGGGCAGGAAAGGGGATGGGAGGAATGTTTGAACACACATGATCCTGTTGAATATCAAAGCAGGTTTGAGGGGCCAAATTGCCTACTCCTCATCTTCTCTCTTTTGAACTTTATCTCGGCTGGAACAGGAATTGAACTTTTATTATTGGCATCACTCTGCAGTGCAACCGAGAAATCCAGCCAATTGAGCTACCCAATGTCAACATTCATGCAACAGCAATGATATGAAGATGGAAAGTTTAAAGATTGTTTACAGAGGGTGATACGTAGGTACATAGCAAGGTAGGGAAACTAATTGAGAAACAGAAAAGAGATTGTAAAAAGTATTGAATGGAGAAAATGGAGGGAGGGAGAGAAAGTGAGAGAGAGAGGGAATAATCAGGTAGAAGCAGCGAGATAGCGACAGGCAGATCGATAGAAACAAAAAGAATAGTGGAGAGAGATAAAAGCAGAGAGAGTTGTAGAGGAGGGGATAGATCAGGAAAGGTGCAGATCTCAAGGAAATAACTGACAACACCTTCCAGAATCCCAGGACATCTTAGAATATTGGACGTACATGTAATCTTTAATGAGTGTTGCCACTGTTTTAATAGGGGAGAGAAGGCAATTGCACACAGTCAGATCTCAAAGTTCACGACAAAGTAGGGGCTGGTCTGGTTGAGGGGTAGTTATTGGTAACAGAGCATGGGAAGTAAAACTACAGGTCTGCTTTCAAGAAATGTTTGGGTCTGTGGGAGGTTCAGAAACTGGGAGAGATGGAAACTGGGAGAAGGCTGAGTTGGAGAATGAGGAAATTCGCCTTCAAGTCTGGTTAACGGTAACCTTCAGTTGTTGTGGTTCTGTTCGCCGAGCTGGGAATTTGTGTTGCAGACGTTTCGTCCACGTCTAGGTGACATCCTCAGTGCTTGCGAGCCTCCTGTGAAGCTCTTCTGTGATGTTTCCTCCAGTATTTTTCGTGATTTGTATCTGGCTCTTCCGGTTGTCAGTTCCAGCTGTCCGCTGCAGTGGCAGGCATATTGGGTCCAGGTCGATGTGCTTATTGATTGAATCTGTGGTTGAGCGCCATGCCAGACAGAGAACAGCCAGGGAATTCCTAGAGTCATCGAAATCATCCACAGAAGGGGATGAGTGTGAAGGGGATCTGGAACCTTACTCAGGCATGCCATGCAGCGTTGGAAGTAGATATGGAAGCAGAAAAGATGCGCACAGCAGAGCAAACAGGAAAACAGAAGCAATGGCATAATCTCCCCGCCTCGCTCAAAGATTCAAACACGCACCAAATCTACACAAATGCAATGGGTTGCTGTTTTTCGCCATGTCAATGATAGCCTCAACAAACAGCAACCATTCTTACTCCAAAACAAAACATTGCTGACTTCTCAAAATTGGCTTTATGCGCCCTTGGTTTGATGAGAAGATGTGCGAAATGAACCCAGACCTCCTGGATCAAAGATAGGAATACTTCCATGGCAACTCAAGAGCCCTGTGTAACATGCCTCTTATTGTTCAGACTTTAAGAGTAACCCAGTGGGTGGGTCTCAGCTGGAACCTAATCTCTCCTCAGGGATACAAGAACCCGAGGCTAAAAACGTGGAGCTGGACACGATGAACAAAAATAACTCCATTTCAAGGACGTGAGGGAAACACTCTCTGAGCAGTTTGGATAGTCGATCATGCTGTTAAATATTTGATTCTAACGCGGATCTCACCGGCTACAAGGCTCCATTCAGTCTCTCAGAGTTCAACCATAGCTGCATTGTCCAACAGTAAAGAGCAGAATAGATCCAGCATGTCACTGTGAACTTGCCAGTTCAATACACAGACTGCCCTCAGCTGAATGCTCAAATATCAGTTTTCCACACTGTACACATTGCATTACTCCAGACAATATACAGAATTCACACTGCTAACTGTTCAAATCGCAGTTGTTCCACAGTGTAAATGTTGCATCACTGTGGGCAGTACACACGTTAGACACTGCGGAGTGTCATATGTTAGTTATCTCGCACTGTAGGTATTGTATTACTGACGCTGGCGTATGACTACAGAGAACACACACATTGCACACTGCTGAGTATTCAAATTTCAGCCACCCCACACAGTAGCCCTTGTTTTGCTGTAGACAATCCAGCAGCTGAATACTGCTGTTTGCCCAAATATCAGTTATCCCATACAATTGCAATCTTGCAGACAGTGTCTGTGTGTGTGTGTGTGTGTGTCTACGTATGTGTTTTTGTGTCTGTGTATGTGTGTGTGTGTGTCTATGTGTGTTTGTATGGGTGAGTGTGTCCACCTGTGTGTATGTGTGTGCCTGTGTGTGCGTTTGTGTCTGTTAGTGTGCCTGTGCATGTGCGTGTGTCTGTGTGTGTGTCCATCTGTGTGTGTGTGTGAGTGTGCGTGTGTGTGTGTGTGTGTCAGTGTGTCTATGTATGAGTTTTTGTGTCTGTGTATGTGTGTGTGTGTGTCTATGTGTGTTTTTATGGGTGAGTGTGTCCACCTGTGTGTATGTGTGTGCCTGTGTGTGCGGTTGTGTCTGTGTGTGTTAGTGTGTCTGTGCATGTGCGTGTGTCTGTGTGTGTGTCTGAGTATTTGAGTCCATCTGTGTGTGTGTGTGTGTATGTGTGTGTCAGTGTGTCTATGTATGTGTTTTTGTGTCTGTGTATGTGCGTGTGTGTGTCTATGTGTGTTTGTATGGGTGAGTGTGTCCACCTGTGTGTATGTGTGTGCCTGTGTGTGCGTTTGTGTCTGTGTGTGTTAGTATGTCTGTGCATGTGCGTGTGTCTGTGTGTGTGTCTGAGTATTTGTGTCCATCTGTGTATATCTGTGTGTGTGTGTCAGTGTGTCTATGTATGTGTTTTTTATGTCTGTGAATGTGCGTTTGTGTGTCTATGTGTGTTTGTATAGGTGAGTTTGTCCACCTGTGTGTATGTGTGTGTCTGTGTATGCGTTTGTGTTTGTGTGTGTCAGTGTGTCTGTGCATGTGCGTGTGTCTGTGTGTGTGTATGAGTATTTGTGTACATCTGTGTGTGTGTGTGTCTGTGTCTGTGTTTGAATATATAAGTTTGTGCATTTGTGTATATGTGGGTGTGTAGGTGCATCTGCGATTGTGTATATGTGTATATATTATTTTATGAGTGTGTGTGTGTATCTATGATTATGTAAATATGTATATATTGTTTTGTGCCTGTGTCTGGTTGTCTAAGTACACAGTTGTGTGTCTGTGTGTGTTATTGTTTGACTCATAATTGAAATGACGTCTTCACGTGTGCATCACAGATTCTGTCGGTGTTGTGGTTTTGCAATTATTAACTGTGGGACAGCCTGTGTAACATATATGAAGCTTCCACCCTCCGGGCAGCTCATAGTGCAGCAGAAATTCAGGGGAAGATGAGAACTGTCCTGTTCTTTGTTCTTGTGGCCTTGGTGATGGTGCAGCCAGGCACTGCTGATGAAGTCATGAAACAACATCTTTCCTTTAACCGTGAGTCCATTTATCCTCAAACAATGTTCACAAACATTCAGAAGGGCAGACTGAAGTCACTCATTTCTCTGAAAACAGAGTTGTAACCCACTGCATTTAGCTGACAAAAGTTTAAAATCAATCAGCTAATATGTACGATAACTGTTCGTGGGATGCTAAACCAAGATATATTGTCCATTCCTTATTGCCCAGAAGGCATTTGGGAATGAATCTGCAGTCACGTGTAAATCAGAGTAGGTAATGTTCTTCACTTAAGAACATTAATGAAGTAGTTATTCACTTGTTTCACCACCATCATCCCTCCCCCGGATAAGCAATAGCGTTTTCATATTTGACATCAGATTATTTGGATATAATTCGTATTTCGTCACCTTCCTCGATGAGATTCAAAGGCAGCTCTTCAGAACATGAGCTTGATGGTCTTGGATGTCCGTCCCGTGATAATCCCACCAGTCTACCATGAATTCCTTGTGCAGTTAGTGAATTATGGCAGACATTTCCCATGAGTGAACAATCCACTTCAGTTCTGAAACACTTCATGTTTATTTGCCTTTTGAAATAAATAAGCAGCAGGTTATAACCTTTAAGGCCATTCCATGTCATTGGATGTCACGGCATTGCTGCAATCGACAGGTGCCCCTCCCTTGTATTGGACTGTGTTCATTATGTACAGATTTCTCATTAGTGACTGCGCGAAATATGTCTTTAAGGTTCAGTGGTCTCACGGGCTGAGGTGAAACCTTGGCCCCTGACTGCAGGAATCAATAAACTTCTCGTCTTTGCTTTCCAGCTCGATCCCGGAAATGTATATTTGAGGGAGGGGTGTGCAGATTTGAAAAATGTCTCGATGATGAATTCGAGTTTGGTAAGGGTTGCAGACAACATCACCTTTGCTGCATGAATATCAATGGACCGCAAGGTTAATCTGAGGCTGTGCCTGAAGCTAACTGCAAAATCCTTTGTTGTTGGATGTGTCCCCATGGACCCTAAGCCACTGTTTCTGTATCGTCATTAAAGGTGTTCACTGTTACTCGCATCCCGTGGCCCGTGTCTGATTTCAGACCGTGACCGGTGTATCTGGTTATGTCTTTGGTGTGGGGATAAGGACGCGGTGGTGGTGGTGGTGGTGGTGGCGGGGTGGGGGGGGGTGGGGGGGTTAATGATCAGAAATGGTAGAAATATGGTCACCACTGTCAGCTCCTAACTACCCAACTTCATAGAACCATTGTCAACAGAGCCCTCTTACCTGTGTCTGACCCATTTCCCACCCTTTCAACATCAACCCCTTACCCCTCTTACAGCAGAGATCGATTTCTCCTTGTCCTTACCTACCATACCACCACCAGCATCCACATCCAGAAAAACATCAGATCCCATTTATAACACCTCCAGTGAGATGCGACCACCAGACACATATTCCAACTTCCGCAGGAATCATTCCCTGTGGGACACCCTGGTCCACTCTTGCTTCACTCCTAAGAGCCCCAACACTTGTCTGGCACCTTCCCTTGCAACCCCCTAAGGTACAACCTGCCAATTTACCTCTTCCCCACTCAGTATCCAAGGGCTCAAACATGCCTTTCAGGTGAAGCAACGATTTATCATCACTTTTCACAATTTAGTCAGCTGCATTCGCTGCTCACTGTGTCAGTCTCCCATACACTTGGAAAAACAGAGCGGAGACGGATTGGTACTTCGCGGGACATCGACGTCCTATCCCCCAAAAAGACCCTGAGCTCCCAGTTTCCTGCCACTTTAACACCCCAGCAGAGGATCGAAAACTTGAATTTAGGCTGTTGTCAGAAGCAACAAGTATCTGCAGATTTTTATTAAACACAAATTGATTTTTCAATTTAAAATAACACAACAAAATGGATGCAAACGATAATTTGACTGTGTGAGCCTGAACTGATGCTTTGCTAATTTGGTTGTATTCAGAGATAAAAGAGAACAATGGATTTCTCATAAGACAGTGATGTGGTATTCAAACTAACATTGAACCGCTACTATGACGTGGATATTTACATAAATTAAGACCCCTTTCCCAGGGAATATCATTGGACTAGCCTGTTGTCAATCATGTCATCTTATTACAGTTGATTGGACTTTTCTTGTTCTTTAGCACCCTTTCCCAGGAAATATCACTGGATTAATCTGCTGGAAATCATGTCATCTTATTAAATATGATTTGGCTTTTCTTGTAATTAAGGTTGCACTATCTCTTAAAAACAGACAAAGAATCTCTCAGATTCCAAGGTAATTGCACAACTTCACCACAGAACACAAAAGCTTTAGCCTTTGTGTTGCTGAACAGAATTGCATCAAGGTGCCTTAATTCAATAAACTGATGACGCTTGCCTTTTTCCAAACTGCATTGCATTGAATATTTTCACCGATTACAAAGCAAGAGGCCTCTCTTGAGGTGTCTGGATCTTCATTTTGGTGCCATGTTTCATTTCAGCTCAGACAGGTCGTTGGCAGCGGTGTCAGAGTTAAATGTCTTTCACTTTTGAGTGTTGAGTAATTCGCCCGCACAGATGTGAACATTTTAAGAGCGTTTGGTTTTCCTCTCATTCAAGTAGTGTCTGACATGACCCCTCGCTGTTTCTGTTCCAGTCCAGCTCAAAAGCATCGCTGTTAACAAGGGTTGTTTCTGGGGGATTATGGGGTTCGTGGGTGATGGTGGGGAGACATTGACTGAGGTTAGCGTTGCTTTTGCGCTCAGGACAGTGGTTTCCGAAAATTGCTGAACTTTTAGGAGAGTGTTGAACTCTGAATCTCCCGAACTTCGTTCATTTCCTGGTTTAAAAAGAAGCTCCAATCTTTGGATCTTCAGCAGTTTTTCGAGGCTGGTGGCCTCAACAGTTTTAATGCAGGCAGTTAACTATTACAGAGGTAGGAGGCCCCCCCGATATTTGTGGCTATTACTGGGGCAGTTGACCCCGATATTTAACACAGGTGGTTGATGTTAATTTAAAGTATATTGACTAAGATTTATCTGCTTATAATAGATAGAAAGGAGGCCTGGATCTTAATAATAAGTTAATAACTAATAATAATACCTTAAAAAAATCAACTTAAGTTGATTAATAAAAGGAAATATTGCGGTATTTTATAAATAAAGGTTAATTTGGTTTTTAAAAAGAGTTTGTGAAATAAATTAAAGTTTATGGAATTCTGATTGGTGAGTTATTCTTTAATCAGTTGCTATAAAACTGAAGTAATTTTAAAATGGGTAATTGCATAGACAGAACAGATGATCCATCCTCAACATTAATGACATTATGTGAAAAAGCTCGAGATCCATGACTGTTTTGAATCTGATTTGCATTTTGAAAATTTAGCATGATTTATTTTAATGTTAAGGATCCTTCAGTGATTATGAAATAAAATATCATCTCCTCTTCAGTTTATAGGTCATGACTGTCCTTGCTGCACGTCACCCCAGCTATAGCTTCCATCTTAGCACCGCTCTCATGACCTATCGTACCTGCCGATCTTCCATTCCACCTATCAACTCCACCCTCCTCTCTGACCTATCACCTTCATCCCCACCCCCATTCACTCATTGTACTCTTTGCTACCTTTTTCCACCCTCCATTCTGACCATCTCCACCCCCATTCACCAGCTTCCATCCCCACCCCCAATCACCGGAAGCCCTCTATCCTACTTTCTCCCCACCCCCACCTCCTCTCATTTATCTCTCCACCATGCAGGCACCCTGCCTCTATTCCTGAGGAAGGGCTTTTGCCCGAAACAATGATTTTCCTGCTCCTTGGGTGCTGCCTGACCTGCTGTGCTTTAATCTAGACTCTGGTTTCCAGCATCTGCAGCGCTTGTTTTTACCATGACTGCCCTACTGTCAGTTTCGAACTAATACCTTTTATTATTCCGAGAAAGTCAACCTTATTCGATTTCAAATCAGCTTAATAAACAGCAAGGCAACATTATAACCTTTTCTTTGTTTCAGACTCGCTTGTTTCCACTTAATTTTCAGTCTGCTGTGTTTTATTGGTGATCATTGGTTAGGACAGTTGTAGTCTTACTGAGGGAGTCCCCTCCCTCAATGACTATTGAAGTTTCAGTTCAATATTAGATTGTGATAAATCATCTAACAAAATTACAACCCGATGGTTAATATCTGTGTCTTTGGATTCAGCCATTAATCATGCATTAGAAGTTTGCTTTTTCATTTGAATAGACAAAAACTTTTGAGGCAGCTTCTGTTATTTCACGACCCTTATCATTGTAAATGTGCAATGACTGGCCAGGACCAATCTTGGACTTTTTGGGTAATTATAGTGGATTTCAATGTTGAGAACCGTGTACATTTTACGTTTTAAATATTAAATGCTGAACAAATGAATTTACAATTTATATTGTTGACTGAAAGAAAATAACATGCTGCATGTTACTCAGATATATATTGTAAAAATAATGACCAGAGGTATATTACCACAGAGGAGATCTGTTCTCAAAACAAGAAAAGAGAACAAACCAGTCTTGATCCTCCAATGTCCACATAAATAAATGAAAACTTGTTTTCCAGACTCTTCTTCAGCTGGATGCCCACTCAATAATGGACAAAATATGCGTGGTAGCACTCCACTCAATACCCACACTAAATTCTATCCACATCATTAGCCGTCCCGAACAAATGAAAAAGGACTACTGCCTGACTTCAGCAGTCACCGCTGTCACCCAGAATTCCACCCTTTGGACAATAGGGACAGACAAATTATCAGAGGAATAGGTGGTAAATCAATCGCTATTTCTTTTGTAGCATCACTGCTCCATTGCCATGGAGTTAGCAGGCTCCATAATGTCACAGCCATGTGATACAGTGACCAGGACGATTGAAAGAGACAAATCACCTATTTAGTTATTCTCCTCTTGCAATTTTTGATTCGCTGAAAATTCAAGTCTGAAGAGTAGCTTTCAGATTATGACAATCAAGATTCCAAAATGTATAGTTAGCAACAGGCTTTAAAGTTAGACAAACATAAATTGTTAAATTGGTTAAATAAGATTAAAATTAAAATACAGGCGAGGAGACCAACTGCAGAAGCTAAGAGAATGATGCAATAACAAGGATAAAGAAGAGAATACAGTTTTTAAAAATGTTTTAGTTAGGTTCCTACACTGAATTGCAGAAAATGATTCATTTATTCATTACTTTATTATAATACTTGATAATATTTATAATAATCAGTTGTATTCGCCCCAATCAAATTTCATGGGCAGGGCCGCTTGTTTTAACTCCATTGCACATTGTCAGTGACCTGTCTATTGCCTCATGGCTAACTTAAAACATGGCTGCATCAATTTAGTCTTAATTAAATAATGGGATATTGTCCAGTTGAAGACATTCTGCATGTGATTGGGGGATTGAACCATGATGCAAGTTACAGGTAAATCAAATTGTATCCAGCGCCCTGACGATCCCAAAAGCCATATTCCAGTCCTGATATGGTTGATAGGAACCAGGATAACCACTGGGGGCGGAACCTACCTCATGTAGGTACCCGACGACCACTGCTGGACAACTTTTTCCCGAAAATGGCGACAGGCAATTCCCAGAACTTCACCTTTGAGACTAGGAACAAGAAAGCAAAATCTCCCAGGGACATCCGCCTGGCTCTTGCTTTGACTGTTGAAATGTGACCAATGCGGAGTAATAAGTTTTTAATGGTAGCTCGGAACCGATGTTGGGAATCGGCATGCTTTCATCCTATCAAAAGGAAAATCTACAAATATACACTGACTCTTCATTGTGCTTTTAAAATGATCCTCGATGTTGGAGTTTTGTGGGAACATTGAAGATTTGTAACCCCCCAAGGGGGCAGTGTTATAGTAATGCTATTTTGTCCAATCAATCTGACGCTTTTAAGGATAATTAGCTCATGCCAAGAAAGCTGATACTATTTCTAAAGTAGTGGGTAAGTATATGCAGCTGCCAAGTAGGCCGGCTTTCACCGCAAACTTCTGATCCCATTGGGTCCCCAGCAAAACCCGGTTAGACACAAAATAAGGACGGGTATACCAGCTCTGGGTAAGGTACAGAAATCACGGGGGAATGAGACTATCTGTTCAGTGCCAATTCACAATGTAAAGGTTGATTTATCTATTGCTTACTCACTGTAAGCAGGTTTACTGTTTGAATCATTTTCCATATTGTCTAGAAATTTGGAAGTAATTTTCAAATGACCATTTCTGAAATGATACAGGCACTTTATATTAAAATATACTACTGACTGAATTATCAAGTGATTTGAGTTCATACATAGACACTAAGACTAAATGTCTTTGCTTTGTGTATGCAGCTTATCTGAATGCACACTAGTTGATTTGATTTATATTTGGACGGGGCTGTTAGATGTAAGGAGGAATGTCCGGCTTAACTATTACCTTCAATTCGACATTTGATACTGAACAGTGATGGTTTATAATTTTAAGACTGTGCCAATGTCCAAATTCAAGGTTAGCTCAATATTAGAAAATGTCAGTGTGGATTGAAAGCTTTGTGTAATGTTACTATAATTTGGGGACAGCATTGCCTACCAGCTACTCATCACCAACTTTTCTGCTCAAAATGACCATCTGGTTGCTACACTTAATTCTAAATACTGTTATCTACAGCTGTAGGTCGGGCCATTCGATTGGGTGCGAAGTTGACATATGATTTTAAAGAGGATACGATATATTGCGGAACGAATCTAAATCTTAGGTAATGTTGATGTTTTTCGCAGCAAAACTTCGAAGACTATTACCTCTTAGCAAAGCTGGCTATTTAAAAATAGGATTGTTTAATTCGCCCATGCCAGGGCTCCTCCATATAAAGTAAGAAAATAATGGGTAGGAAGGGAATCTCTGGTGCAAAGTTGAAAATGAATGAGCTTTTTGCCAGTGTGGGCTATATATTTACTCAAGCGGGCTCCATGAGTTTGATTAATTTGAGAATTATTTATTTCAAAATTGCCCTTAGGATTTCTAGCCTGATGAAGGGGACAAATTATGGCCTTAAATAGGGGACTCCCGCGATATTCAAACCAGAATATAGGTGAGTCCTACTACATTAGTTTGTGTTACTGCTTTGCTGCTGCATATTTTAATTGAGGATGTGTATATTGTATACACTTATATACAAGGAGGGAATGGTTTATACTTTATTACAATGCACACTCCACGGTCTCATAAACTGATGGGAAGGACCCCTCCAGGTCGTCCTCACCACACCAACTGTTGCTTAGGTCGCCGAACGTTCTGCCTGAGTCCATCTACATCATTGCAAGGTCATCAGACAAGCCACTTGCAAATGGGGGTGGAAGAGGAGAGATAATATAGATCGAACTTGCTCGGTTGTGTGGACTTGCCATTGCCAGCTTTGGAGCACAAGAAGGGACAGTTTACCTGTGCGATCCTGAGCAACCAGAGACTGTGTACCATCTCTGCCAGGAAGATTTCCTTGTGTGCCGAGAGAATCAATGTTACCAAGAATGACTAATGCAGTGTTCAACTGCATCAAAAAGATTGACCAGTTCATTTACAGCACAAATCTAAATGGCCTTTTCCATCCAAAGGTGTTGTGTGCCAGTTTAATTTCATTTGCACTATGGGCATCCCTGGTAAGCCATGTCCCCTTTCAGATAGATCACGCAGTAAAAGAGGAAAGGTGGGATGCGATCTTTCACTAACAATTTTTTTCTCGATACTCATAATAACATATATGGAGAGGAGGAAGTTACGCCTTCACTTCAGCAATAGAAAGCCTGAACTCTTTTATCCTTCCAAATCCTAACATGAGGGTATCGAATAGTTCTAAAGTATTTACAGGATTATGGACATCCTCCAATGAATCCGCAATATCCTATCCAAATTGCTGCAATAGTAAGGGATTGGGGTGCACGGATTGGAGTGTCCCTATGTAAAATTGCCTAAAATTATCCCCTGTGCTATGCTTAAATGAATCAGTTATCACTGTTTCCCTGAAGGACCCCACATCCCTTCAGGAGGAATGTGTCTCTATTACCTCTGGTATTCAAACTCTTTGTGGGGTGTTTTACCACAACCAACTTCATTATGATACACCTAATTGCACTAATATTTTCCCAGTTATTGGATGGGTAGAACCTTTCTGCGATGTCGACCAGGTTTCTTATCAAGAGACCCACCTCATTCGACTGAATGATTTCCAGTCTTTATGTTCGGAACCAAACTATGTAATCAAGGATTACCCAGGTACCTCAGGAAGTCACAAAGATAGGCCCGCTTCTTATTGGGAAGGTCACGCCATTATCTATAATTAACCTGGATATTATTATTCAGTTATAGTAAGGCATCTTGTCCTGAATATAGCAAGTACTCCACATGTTGTAGCTGTAGAAGCATCACTTACAACTCCTGTTCCCTGTCCAATTACCTGGCACCGAGATTCAAATTCCCGTGTCAAACGTTCAGTTTCTTCTGACTTTTGTGCAGAATGGAAGGATCCAAAGTTTCTATCAAATAGTAAAACTCACTCATTAACATATGCAGCACTTAGTGTTCTTTCCGTTAGAGGGTCTTCAGGAGTTATTAATCATCAAAACATTTGTGGACCCACTATTTCATGAAATGAGAATACTGCTGCATAATAGAAATAAGGGTCGTGCTTTCAGAATTGTGCCTATTTACCCAACAAAACCGCTATGCTCTCGATTACATTATTGTGAATGAAGATGGCATTTGCATCATAGTCAAAGGAAAGTGCATCATGGGGGTCACTAACTTTATCGAAAACATTATTGGACAAATAGATATCATCCGCACTTCTGTCAACCAAATGAATGAAGGTGCAGGGTGGGGAGATTGGGGTTTTGGTTTATGGTACAAAGGGCTTATCAATATGGCTATGTATGCTGCTGTTGTTCATTTGGTCATTTTGTTAGTATTGCTATTGATAAGTGTATTATTGCTGAAATATTAATTTATATTGACAACATGGGTTGCACCCAGAAAATGCTAATTCTCCACTTTGATGATGATGAGGAAGCATCATCGCCTGTCCCTGATTCCTCTTCAGAGGAAGAGAAAGGATTGCAGTCTTTCACTGCCATCGAATTGGATTAATTTGGTCCATGCCTTTATGGTGTGGTCATAGAATGACCAATGCAGGGAATGAGGATCTATAATTTGAATTTAGCTGTTGTCAGATGCAACAAGTATATGTAGATTTTTATTAACTACGAAATGGCTTTTCAAATTAAAATAACACAACATAATGGCAGAAAGTAAGAACTTGACTCTGTGAACTTGTGCTGCTGCTTTGTTGAGTTAAGCTAAATAGAAGATAAGTGATTATAATGGATTTTCATAATATGAATTATAAGACAGTGATTTCGTATTTGAGGTAAACTTGAACTAGTAAACATGCGTATAACAAACTGTTTCCCTTGAAATATCATTGGATTAGCCTGTCGACAATCATGTCACTATATTACAGTTGATTGGACTTTTCTGCTAATTAAGATCTTTTTCCCAGGAAATATCATTGGACTATCCTGCTGTAAATCATGTCACCTTATTAGATATCATTGGTATTTTCTTGTAATTCAGGCTGTACTATCTATAAAAAACATAAATAATGTGTAATTGTCAAATGGATTTGCACTATTTCTCTACGGAGCACAGAAACTTTGAACCTCCACCTTGCTTGGCAAATCTACCCCAGGTTACTCCTATTTATTAATTTATTAAACGGGTAACCTTGCTTTAAACAGATTGTACTCCTAGTCATTCTTTTGACGAGTCCTAAAACCAAGAGGGCCTATAACGGGGTATAAATCTTCACTCCAACAGGACCTCCCTGTTCTTATGTCTCGAATGGTAAAGGCACATATTCTATACGCCTTCTGAACGACCCTATTAACCTGTCCTGCTACCTTTAGAGATCTGTTAACAAGCTCCTCAAGATCTTTTGGTTCCTTTGCCCTACCTAGTGTCGTATTATTCATTGAGTACTGCCTTGTCTTGAAGCTTCTAGTAACCGGTATCACCTACAGGTTTATCAGGGTTACATTCCACCTGTCATTGATCTGCCCATTCACCAACATATCTATTTCTGATTGTCACCTAAGAATATTTTCCTGACTTTCAAACATTCGTTCAATATTTGTGAGATGGCAAACATATTTATCATCCCCAGCCACACTCAGCCCCTACAGCACACACATTCGCAGACACACAAGCATACTCTGACACACACAAACGCAAACACACACACACTCACTCACATACAGACACAACAGACCCACACACACGTGCTCGCGTGTGCATGCACAAAAAGGCACATTCTTCATTATCATTTATGAATATCACCAACAGTAAGGGACCCAACATTCATCCGAGTAGTACACCACTTCATCTGAACACCAGCCTTCAACTACACATCCAGCTTTCTATCAACACCCTCTGCCTCCGCTAACAGAGCCAATTTTGGAACCAAATTGCTAATTAATTGTGGATGCAACGTGCTTTTACCTTAGTTATCAATCTCCCATGTGCTGCCTTGTCAAATTTTTTGGTGAAAACCATATACACTGCATCAGTGGACCTACCCTCATCGACAGACACGGTCAACTCTCGAAAAGTCCCACCAGATTTGTGAGCCATTTCATCTCTGTAACAAAGCCACAGTGACTGATCGAGCCTTGCCACTCAAAATGGAGATCAATTCTCTCCTTCAGAATTTTCTCTAATAGTTTCCCGTGCACTGGGAATCACTGACGTGTAATTTCAGGTCAATTTCCAAAACCCTTTTTGAAAAGTGGAAACACATCAGCTGTGCTGAAGTCCTCTGACTCATCGCGTAGCTAAAGAGGAATTAAAAATTTGATCACAGTACTTGTAATTTCCACCATCATCGCCTTGGTTACAGCTCCCGCAGACCTCAGGACTTGTCCACTTTTACACTCTCGAAACGTACTTTATAGAATAGAATCCCAACAGTATGGAAACAGGCCCTTCGGCCCAACAAGTCCATGCCGACCCTCCGAAGGGCAACCCATACTGACCCACTCCTCCGCCCCAATGCACTACACCTAGCCGCAACGAATGAACCCAACCTAGTCTTACCCGAACACTATGGGCAATTTCGCTTGGTCAATTCATCTAACCTGCACATCTTTGGATTGTGGGAGGAAACCAGAGCACCTGGAGGATCAAGACATTCCAACGTCCTTTAAAGCTAAGTGAGAGAAAGAATTCTTAATAAAACACTCATAATGTGGAAGAATGAGACATTTTACACACACACATTCAAGCACACGCATGACACAAATGCCTCTCACACGTAAATTATTCTTCTACCTTTCTACTTAATACAATCTTTTGCACAGGAAAACAGTTCCCTCGGCTTATCAATGATTCCTTCAGGCTTCCCACTGAGCAAATACACGAACCCATTTCAATATGAGGCAACATAAATGGTTTCACAATTGTTCACAGTCAATCCAATTAAATGAAATTTTCAGCCCCATTATGTCTACATTCCCATTTGGTAGAAATCAAATAATGAGAAATGAATATTACACTCAATGTTAAATAGCAAAACAGAAAACCTTTATTTTGTTATTGGAACAAAAGTATCACGTTTGGGTTCGAAATATTCAGATACTTCCAAAGTATTATGATGGACTCAGGTCGTCTTCTCATGGTTAAAGTGGTGCTGGAAGAGCACCGCAGGACAGGCAGTATCCGAGGAGCATGAAAATCTAAGTTTCGGGTAATAGCCCTTCGTCCTGATGAAGTGCTTTTGCCCGAAACATCGATTTTTCTGCTCCACAGATGCTGCCTCACCTGCTGTGCTTTCCCAGCACACCTCTAATCTTGACTCTAACCTGCAAAGTCTGCATCACCACCTCTGACAAGTCTTATCATGATGGCTTCCGGAACTTCAGTTTAATGTGTAATCGGAATTGTGCCTCTAATCCTACTATTGTCAATTGTTGTAAAATCCCATTGTTTCACTAATGTCCTTTTGGGGAAAGAAAACTACTATCTGTACCTGGCGTGGTCTACATGTGACTGGTCTGTTTGTTGGAGGCCAGCCATTTAAACTCCAGGACTTCACTGCTGGCGTTCCTCAAGACTGTGTTTGAGGCCTAATTGTGTTTAGTGACTGAATAACTGCCACTCCCTCAATCATGACGTCATAAGTCAGAATCCGTTAACACAATTAGTTGTACGACTGATCTGAGATGTAGAGAAGCAAGATGATCTTTAGGTTGAACTTGCCAACTGCCGTGTCTCTCACTCTCTCCCTCTCCCTCTCTCTCTCTCTCCCTCTCTCTCTCTATCTCCCTCTACCCACTTTCTCCCTCCGTCTCTCATCACACCCCTCCCTCTCCCTCTCTCTCACCTTCTCTCTCTCCCCTTCTAACATTCTCTCTCTCCCGTATCCCCCTCTCTCTCCCTGTCTCCCTCTCTCTCCCCTATCTCCCCTCTCTCGACTCTCTCTCCCTCCTTCTCTCTCCTCCTTCTCTCTCCCTTACTCAATCTCACCTCTCTCTCCCTCCCTCTTCCCTTCTTTCTCTCCCACTCTTCCTTTGTCTCCCCCTCTCTCCCACTCCCTCTTTCCCTCTCTCACCCTCTCTCTCCCAATCTCTCGCTCCCTCCCTCGCTCCCTAGTTCTCTCTCTTACTCTCACTCCCTCTCACTCCCTCTCCCCTCTCTCTCACTCCCTTTCTCTCCCCAGTTCCTCTCTCTCTCCCCTTCCCGTCTTTCTCTCTCTCCCTATCTTACTCTCTCTCCCCTATCTCCCCTCTCTCTCCCTCTCCCTTCCTCTTTCTCCCTCCCTCTCTTCCTCTCTCCCTTCCTCTCTCATTCTCTCTCCATCTCACTCCCTCTCCCCTCTCTACCGCCCTCTACCTCCCGCTCTTTCACTCTCCCCTGCTCTCTTTCCGATTCCCTCTCTCTTCCCTTCTCTCTCTCCGTCTCTTTCCCTCCCTCTCTCTCCAACTCTCTCTCCCTCTCTCTGTGTCCCCCTCTCCCTGTCTTTCTCCCTCCCCCTCTCTCGCTCGCCCTTCTCTCTCCCCCTCTCTCTCCCTCTCTTCCTCTCTCTCCTCTCTATCCCTCCCCAACCACCCTCTCTTCCTCTCCCTCTGACAATCTCTCATTCACTCCCTCTCTTTCTCTCACTCCCTCCCTCTCCCTCTCTCTCCCTAACCCTCTCTTTCTCACTCCACCCTCTCCCCCTTTCCTTCTCCCTTCGTCTCCCTCCCTCCCTAAGTCTCTCTCTCACCTCCTCCCTCTTTCTCTCTCTCCTACTCTCCCTTTCTTTGGGGGGAAGTAAACGTTGAAATGTTGTAACGCTCAAAGTAGCCTTCTCAACCATCAAATATTTCTGCTGATGAATGCTCAATTTCCTGGAGAATTGTCTGATAGGTCATTATATTTTCTTGCCGTCTTCCTGCAGGGGTCGAGCACCAGCACTCACATCGCTCGCATCCAGCTACTTTGAATGACTTTGCGTAATTAGGTGTGGCAAAAACCAGGGTAATGGTTAACATAGTTTTCAGGCTATCAAATGCTTTCGGACAGTCCGTTGTACACTGATACATCTTTCCTTTCTTTCGCACTTCAGTGAGTGGAGCAATCACAAAGGCTAAAATTTGGGACAAATTTCCGAGAAAATCGACTCAATCCCAGGGAATCATCGTACAGGTCATTTCATCAATGGAATGTGAAAGTCCCCAAATACCATCGATTTTGTATTGCATGGGGTCATTTGTCTACGTCCAATAACATGACCCAGGAAGGTGACTTGAGCTTTGTCCAATTCACCTTTAATCAGGTTTATCACCAAGCCTGCCTCCCAGAGTCTAAGAGTCACAGAGATGTACGGCATGGAAACAGACCCTTCGGTCTAACCCCTCCATGCCGACCAGATATTCCAACCCAATCCAGCCGCATCGCCAGCATCGGGCCCATAATCCTCCAAACCCTTCCTATTCATACACCCATCCAAATGCCTCTTAAAAGTTGCAATTGTACCAGCCTCCACCATTTCCTCTGGCAGCTCATTCCATACACGTATCACCCTCTGCATGAACACGTTGATGTTAGGTCTCTTTTATATCTTTCCCCCTCACCCTGAACCTGTATCCACTAGTTCTAGACTCCCCAAACCCAGGGAAAAATCTTTTCCTATTTACCCTATCCATGCTCCTCATGGTTTTACAAACCTCCATAAGGTCACCCCTCAGCTTCCGACGTTCCAGGGAATACAGCCCCAGCCTGTTCAGCCTCTCCTTGTAGCTCCAATACTCCATCCTGGCAACATGCTTGCGGTTTTTTTTCTGAACCCTTTCAAGTTTTACAACTTCTTTCCGAAAGGAAGGAGACCAGAATTGCATGCAATATTCCAACAGTGGCCGAACCAATGTCCTGTACAGCCGGGGCATGAAGTCCTAAATGCTGTACTCAGAACTCTGACCAATAAAGGAAAGCATACCAGACGCCTTCTTCACTATCCTATCTACCTGCGACTCGAGTTTCAAGGAGCAATGCAACTGCACTCCAAAGGTCTCTTTGTTCAGCAACACACCCTAGGACCTTACCATTAAGTGTATAAGTCCAGCCAAGATTTTTATTCCCAAAATGCAGCATCTCTCATTTATCTGAATTAAAATCCATTTGCCACTTCTCAGCCAATTGGCCAATCTGTCAAGATTCTGTTGTAACCTGAGGTAACTCTCTTCGCTGTTCACTACACCTCCAATTTTGGTGTCATCTGCAAACTTACGAACTGTAACTTCTGCTCGCATCCAAATCATTTATGTAATTGACAAAAAGTAGACGAACCAGCACTGATCCATGCAGCACTCCACTGGTCACAGGCATCCAGTCTGAAAAACAACCCTCCACCACCACACTCTGTCTTCTACCTTTCAGCCACTTCTGTGTCCAATTCGTCATTCCCCCGTGTATTCCGTGAGATCTCACCTTTCTAATCAGTCTCCCATGCGGAACCCGATCGAACGGCATACTGAAAGTCCATATGGATCATATCTACAGCTCTGCCCTCATCAATCCTCTTTGTTACTTCATCAAAAAACTCAATCAATTTTGTGAGACATGATTTCCCACGCACAAAGCCATGTTGACCATCCCTAATCGGTTTTTGCCTTTCAAAATGCATGTACAACCTTTCCCTCAGGATTCCCTCCAATAATTTGCTCACCACCGATGTCAGGCTCACTGGTCTATAGTTCCCTGGCTTGTCCTTACCATCCTTCTTAAATAGTGGAACCACACAAGCCAACCTCCAATCTTCTGGCACCTCATAAGTGACTATCGATGACACAAATATCTCAGTAAGAGGCCCAGCAAATCACTTCTCTAACTGCCCATAGTGTTCTTGGGAACACCTGATCAGGTCCTGAGGATTTATCCACCTTTACCCGTTTCAAGACTTCCAGTACTTCCTCCTCTACAATATAGACATTTTTCAAGATGTCGTCATCCATTTCCCTATAGTCTATCTCTTCCATATCCTTTTCTACAGTATATACTGTTGCAAAATATTCATTTAGTATCCCCCCCCCCCACCCCATTTTCTGCATCTCCACACAAACGCCGCCTTGCTGATCTGTGAGGGGGCCTATTCTCTCCATAGTTAGTCTTTTGTCCTTAATATACTTGTAAAAACTCTTTGGAATTACCTTAATTCTATTTGCCAAAGCTATCTCATATCCTCTTTTTGCCCTTCTGATTTCCCTCTTAAGGATACTCCAACTTCCTTTATACTCTTCTGAGGATTCACTCGATCTATCCTGTCTATGCATTACATATGTTTTCTTCTTTTTCTTATTCAAACACTCAATTTCTTTAGTCATCAAGCTTTCCCTATAACTACCAGCCTTTCCTTTCACCCTGACAGGAATATGCTTTCTCTGGATTCTTGTTATCTCATTCCTGAAGGCTTCCCATTTCCCAGCCGTCCTTTTACCTGCGAACATTTGCCCCCAGTCAGCTTTCGAAAGTTCTTGCCTAATACCATCTAAATTGGCATTTCTCCAATTTGGAACTTCAGCTCTTAGATCTGGTCTATCCTTTTCCATCATTATTTTAAATCTAATAGAATTATGGTCACTGGCCCCAAAGTGCACCCCCACTGACACCTCAGTCACCTGTCCTTCCTTATTTCCCAAGAGTAAGTCACGTTTTGCACCTTCTCTCGTAGGCGCATTCACATACAGAATCAGAAAATTGTCTTGTACGCACTTAACAAATTCGTCTCCATCTAAACCCTTAACATTATGGCAGTTGCAGTCCATGTTTGGAAAGTTAAAATTCCCTCCTATAACCACCCTATTATTCTTACAGATAGCTGAGATCTCCTTACAAGTTTGATTCTCAATTTCCCTCTGACTATTAGGGGATCTATAATACAATTCCAATAAGGTGATCGTCCCTTTCTAATTTCTCAGTTCCACCCAAATAACTTTCCTGGATGTATTTCTGGAACTATCTTCCCTTAACACAGCTGCAATGCTATCCCTTGTCAAAAATGCCACCACCCCCTCCTCTCTTGCCTCCCTTTCTCTCCTTCCTGCAGCATTTGTATCCTGGAACATTAAGCTTCCAGTCCAGCCCATCCCTGAGCCATGTTTCTGTAATTGTTACGATATCCCAATCCCATGTTTCTAACCATGCCCTGAGATCGTCTGCCTTACCTGTTGGGCCCCTTGCATTGAAATAAATGCAGTTTAATTTATTAGTACTACCTTGTCCCTGCCTGCCCTGAATGTTTGACTCGCTTCTGTTCTCAATTGTACCAGTATCAGATTGATCTCGTTCCTCACTGTCTGCCTAGGCCCCATCCCCCCAACTTACTAGGTGGAATCCTCCCGAGCAGCTCGAGCAAATTTCCTTGCCAGTATATTAGTCCCCTTCTAATTGAGGTGCAATCCGTCCTTCTTTTACAGGTCACTTCCACTCCAAAAGAGATTCCAATGATCCAAAATTGTGAATCCATCTCCCATGCACCAGCCCCTCAGACATGCATTCATTTGCTCTATTCTCCTATTCCTGCCTTCACTAGTTCAGAGTACTGGGAGTAATTCAGATATTACTACTCTCGAGGGCCTCCTTTTTAAATTTATGCCAAACTCCCTGTAATGTCCCTTTAGAATCTCAATATTTTCACTTCCAATCTCGTTTGTTCCAATGTGTGCAATGACCTCCTGCGGCCCCCTCTCTCCCTTGAAAACACTCTGCACCCTCTCTGAGGCATCCTTGATCCTAGCACCAGGGAAGCAACACACCATTCTTACTTTTCGTTGCTGGCACAGAAGCATCTGTCTATACCTTGGACTAGAGAGTCCCCTAACACAATCGATCTCTTGGAAACCGACGTAGCCTCATTGCATTTGAGCCAGTCTAGATCTTTGAAACTTGACGGATAATGCTACATTCCTCTGAGGATCCATCACCCCTGACGTTTTCAAAAACAGTATACTTGTTTGAAATGGGGATAGCCACAGAAGGCTCCTAAACTACCTACCTACCTGTGTTATCTTTCCTGGAGTTACTCTATCTCTGTGACCGTATCTGTGACTTTTCTCCCTTCCTACAACTGCCACCATTACACCCCCTTGCTCTTGTAAATTCCTCATTTTCTCTCCAACGATCCAATCGATCTGATTGAGTTCACAACCAATGCATTTATTGCAGATATAATCTGCAAATACACGTAAACTCTCCCGAAACTATCACAATCGACAAGAACAGCGTATCACTGAACTAAAGGCCATTTTTGTTCTTTTTTCAATACAATGACCAAGAAAATAGCCCATTCTCGAACCTCTACAAAACACCACTCCAGGCTAACTTAATACTTATGGCTTATATTCTTAAGTTTAATCAAGAGACATATCTTAATACAACATATTATCAAAAAAGAACCCAGTTAACTCGCTACTGCAAAGTCACTGTACGGCCAGACTTAAAATATTCACTTATCGGTTTATGTGCTGTGACCCCTCCCAAACAGGTTCCTCCAAGTTCAGTATCGAATTTCGCTGTTTGTTCATTTTCCTAGATGCACTCTGATGTCCAGCGATACATGAATTCAAACAGTAAAGACAGTAACTGTGCAGATTCATTGTGGTGAAGTCTCTCTCTCTCTTTCTCTCTCTGTCCTGCACTGACCTCACCTTGTATTTCCTTTATCTGTTCCTGTCCCTTTTACAAGTGCTATTGGTTTCAATTAATTTTCCAAAGTTCCAAAACAACGCAACAGCATACAAGACAGTGATTGTAGCTCCTGGAATTTGAGGAAATCACCTCCAACACCTCAAATACCTCAAAAAGGAGCAACTTGTTCCTGCTAGAAATTGTTCCCGTCCTTGAACATTGATTACCCAGAGAGATTTCACAAATGAGAATGTGGACAATATACCAGTCGTGATGAAGTGTAGAGGTGATGAAACCTTCACTGGCCTTTTGTTATTGGTATTCTTTCAATAAAATGTGGTTCGAGATGTGAACTGGGAACTGTTTGCTGAGAGTAACTTGTGGCCTTTCAGGCAGCTTGCGGGAAAAGGAACAGACCAAACAATCTATGTTTGTTTGTGAAACCACCATTTGAAGGTCCTCAATTCCTGAAGCAATCCATGTTCAAATAGTGCAAGACCTGGACAATGTTCTTGCAGCATGACCATCTCGAGCAAGGTCCTTGTGTTTCACTGGCATTATCAAGATTACGTTCCCGACAGTTACCATTGATCAGAAATTCAACAGGCGTAGCCAAACAAATCCTGTGGGTCCAACAGCACTTCAGATGCTGGGAATCCTGCAGAGAGTAACTTACTGCTGAGCTCTTCCCATTTCCTGTTGGCCAAAGCTTGCTCAGCATCTGCAAGGCATAAGTTGGGAGTGTGATGGAGCTCTCTCTACTTGCCTGGATGAATGCACCTCCAACAACATTCAAGAGCATTGTCCTGATGCAGAACAGAGCAGCCCCTGGATTTGACCCATATCCACAAACACTCATCTTTCCACAATCAATGCTCACTGTGTCATGTGAGATCTCCTGCAGCTTCTCACTTGACTTTGAAGCTGTATTCTGAGTATTCATCGATTTTATTTGACTGCCTCCAGTCCACTCAGACTCTCTGATGGAGGAGGGTATTGTACACTTTCGGAGATTCAGAGTGATGTTGACATGCGATGGGTGTATGATGGAGGATCTATGGGGTTGGGGTGCAGTGGCTTTCTTTCTGAAATAATAAATAAAATCTTCTGTCCGAACGATGGTTTTGTTGTTCAAGTGAAAAGCAAAACATCAGATTTGGAAAATTAACATCATCTCCATTTGTATTTTTTGGATCTTGAAGGCAGCGCCCAAGACAAGAGCATTTCCTTGTATAGTATTGGCTGACACGGTCTGCTCGGTAATTACAGTTTTGAGAAGTTCTTTCAGTCACTCCTTAAGAAGGAAAAATATATTTTCCCCTGAGCTCAGAAGCGAGTATTTCAGAAACAGGAAAAGCAGCTGCTCAGTTCTATCACAGGTTTCTTGTCCCTCCATTAATTGGAGACAACAGAAGCCCTCTCTGTCCAGTCCGTGTTCCAACAAGCCCAACAGGATCCTAAAGCAGAGCCTGGTCTTCAGTTCACTCGGATTTTCCCTGTCATTGGCTCCAGACCTCCCTCCGTTGTGACTATGTGGTAATTGGTGTGCAGTGTCCACTCCACAGTAAAAGAATCTACAAACGGACAGATTCCATCAAAACCCTGCCTCACCCGCAAATGAATCTGGGAGCTGGAATATCAG